>NW_027062640.1:0-140046 GCF_032884065.1 Artemia franciscana | reverse complement strand
TTTTGAAAACAAATGTTTCAGCAAACTGCATGTTTGAGAATGTTTCAGCACTAACAAAATAAATTTATGAATATAACACAAAACAGCTTCTAAAGTTTCAAATAGTTATTTTAGCATGACGTTTCAAGGTTTATACGTGACCGTATATTTAATTTAGTTTCTACAAGGATATCTAAGGTTTCTTGTTTTGTTTATTGTCTTAAAAATAAAAACCAAGATTTGAATTTGACTGTTAGATTAATTAAATCTTCAAAATTTAAGATCCCAAGTTATTATTTTGCCTAAATTATTTTGATATTTGGATTCAACTTGTTAATCATATCCGTATATAAAATCAGTACCAAAAGCCACATTAACTAAACCACTGTTGCCTAGTGATCTTCATTTTTCGCAAACAAATTAGTAAAACGATTAGCCAGTTTTATCTAGTCCAATTAGCCAGTTTCAGCTCTATCCAATTAGCCAGTTTTATCTAGTTCTTATTCCTATTACTTGCTTCCAATGTATTTGAGGGTACAAAGGTTCAGTTTCATCTCAGCTACAAAGAGAAACTTGCATGTAATAAAAGATTGTGAGAGTACAATCATCTTTTTAGTTCTTTTGTCACATCTGAAAATTAGTCCACCTTTTATTTGAAGAAAAGAACTGGGAAAACAGTTTTCTAAGACAAAAAAGGAAGTTTTATATAAAAATTGTTTCAGAGACCATGGTTATCTTCAGGGATGTGGAGTTACACAGTTCCACAAAATGATGTAATTTTATTTTTCATTTCTTTATTTCAATCTATTTTTTCTTTTTTTTTAATTCTATTTTTCATTTCTTTAAGTTTGGTTATGAAAAGCAACGGATATCTTTAGAGTGCCACAAATGACACAGTCTCGCCATTGATTTAGTAAAGAGGCTCAGCACTAACATGAGTGTTGGAAGTTAGGCATAAATTTATAGCATTAATCGGATGACGCTGCAGTTTTTAATCCGTAATGATCCAAATAATTAAAAAGGACAAGTTTAAAGAGTCTACAAAAACAAATATTTTCCTAAGTCTGTTCTACCTGCAACACCTTCAGCAGTGAGAGACTGGCACCTGTCATAGCTCAAACCTGACGAAGTCATTCTTACAAACTTGAGGGGAGAGTTGGCGGGGGGGGATATGACAATAAATACCTCCTGGATATACCTAGAGTTTCATACCTGGATAAAACATGAATTTCACCTTTGTTATTAAAATCCAATGTGACTGGTTATATTCTTCTAGCTAAATCGTTCTGAAGCAGAAAACCCCTAAAATAGATCCCTCAACTCATTTCTGAATTTTCCATATGAAACTCTTTATTTACATATTAATATATCTGATTTACATAATAATTACATCATTTGTAACACTCGCATATTATTACATATATTTACATACTATTTATATCTATTACATACACCTGGTATATATATTAATTTGTATAGAGAGATATACACTATAAAAGTGAATTGTGAAAACTATACAGAGATCTACAGATTTATGGCTTATTATCAGGTTTTCTCAAAAACAATATTTGCCCAACTACTTTCAAGACAATATTTGGAAACGTTCATATAAGACCACAAAAACAGTTCGGTAAACACCTGCACAAACAAGTTGTATCTTAAGATTAAGTCCCTTTGCCTAATTTTTGTTCCATAAAATATTAACTGATACCTTGGAATCTAAAATGACAAAAAAATATGAGATGTACCTTTATTGTCAGGACATGTGGCTTCCAATCCCAGGGTATCATATTCAAACTTATGTGGTCCTGAATTGCTGGGTAAAGAAAGGAAAGAAACATCTTCATGTTTCAGAGACAAGAGGTTTGGAATGCAAGAGGTCTTCACACTATCACCTGGTATAGCATCATCAACTTCTAAAACGAAATTTAAATCAAACGGACATAAAAAAATATTCAGAATTAAAGCTTACCAAATAAACCCAACTACTTTTTCTTTTAGTTATATTAAAAAATAAAAAATATAAAGACGTTACGTGTATATTCAACATACATTTATACATTAAATCAGATGTATATGCAGGTTTTTTTCACAAACGTTTTTAAAATCTGTGTCTTACAAAGCATAAGAAAACCTGAAACATTCAACAAAATTCAGAATTATTCAGAATTAAAGCTTACTAAACAAATCAAAATACTTTTTCTTTTAGTTATGTTCAAAAAAATAAACAGATGTTACATGTATATTCAATATATTTATATACATTTAATCAGATGTATTTTTTCTCAAATCGTTTTGACAATCTGCTTTTATAAAGCAAAAGACTGAAACGTTTAACGAAATTCATGGAAATCCATTAAATTAGCAGGTCTTGTATTAGCATAAATCAACAATAACAAGAGCTATCAATAAGAATCAATAGATAGCTATGAATAAGAATCAATAGATTCCATTAAAAGGAAAATCAGAGGCTTAATGTCAGTCGGGATTTAAACTAAGAGCTCTGAGACACAAGTTTGTTCTAAATATCAAAATTCATTAAGATCTGATGACCAACTCGTGAGTTAAAAATACCTGATTTTTTCTAAATTTTCCTCTCCTTGCAACCCCTCCCCCGGATGGTCAAATCGGGAAAAAACTTTCTCAAGTCAATTTGTGCAAGTCCCTGACATGCCTACCAATTTTCCTCATCCTAGCACATCCACAAGCACCAAACTCACCAAAGCACTGGACCCCCCCCCAAAAAAAAAACTCTTTCAAAGAGAGCAGATCCAGTCCGGCTACGTAAATCACGTATTTACGTTGTTTTGTTATTCTATCCACCAAGTTTCATCCCAATCTCTCCACTCTAAGCGTTTTCCAAGATTTCTGGTTTCCCCACCCACCTCCCCCCAGAGTAATCAGATCTGGTCAGGATTTACAATAAAAGCTCTGAGACACAAGTTCCTTCTAAATATCAAATTTCATTAAGATCTGGTAACACGTTCTTAAGTTAAAAATATTAAAATTTTTCTGAATTAACAACCCCCCCCCCAACTCCCCCAAAGAGAGCGGATTCCTTCCAATTATGTCAATCATGTATCTAAAACTTCTGCTTATTCTTCCCATCAAGTTTCATCCCAATCTTTCCACTTTGTGTTTTCCAAGATTTCTGTTTCCCCCTTCCAGCCTCCTATGCCCCCGGATCCAATTCAAAATGAAAATGGTGCATCTGAGACATAAGATCTTACTATATATCAACTTTCATTAAGATTTGATCACCCATTCGTAATATATAGAAACCTCAATTTTCATGTTTTCAAGTTTCCCCCTCCAACTCCCCCCAATGTCACCAAATCCGGACCAGATTTAAAACCAGAGCTTTGAAGCACAAGATCCTTCTAAATATCAAATTTCATAAGAATCTGGTCACCTATTTGTAAGTTACAAATGCCTCACATTTTCTAATTTTTCTATATTACCCCCCCCCCCCCCAACTCCCCCAAAGAGTGCGGATCCTTTTCGGTTATGTCAATCATGTATCTAGGACTTTTGCTTAGTTTTTCCACCAAGTATCATCCTGATCCCCCCACTCTAAGCCATTTTCAAGGTTTCTGGTCCCCACCCCCCAAATCCTCCTTATGACACTGGATCCAGTCAGGATTTACAATAATGATCTGAGTTACAAGGTCCTTATAAATATGAAATCTCATTAAGATCCTATCACTCCTTTGTAAGCTCAAAATATCTATTTTTTCAGAATTAACACCCCCCCCCCAACTCCCCCAAAGAGATCAGATCAATTCTGGTTATGTCAATCACATATCTAGGACCTGTGCTTATTTCTCTCACCAAGTTTCATCCCAATCCCTCCAACTCTAAGCGTTTTCCAAGATTGTAGGTCCCCCCCAAACTCCCCCAATGTCACTGGATCCAGTTGGGTTTTAAAATAAGAGCTCTGAGACACGATATTCTTCTAAATGTCAAATTTCATTACGATCCAATAACCCACTTGTCAGTTGAAAATCTTTAACTTTTCAAATTTTTCCAAATTAACTGTCCCCCACTCCCCCTCCAGATGGTTGAATCGGGAAGAATGACTATTTCTAATTTAATTTGGTCTGGTTCATGATATGCTTGCCAAATTTCATTGTCCTAGCTTATCTGGAAGTGCCTAAACTAGCAAAACCAGGACAGACAGACAGACCGACAGACAGACCAACAGAATTTGCAATTGCTATATGCCACTTGGTTAATACCAAGTGCCATAATTAATTGAGAAAAAAAAATGACGACTCAATAATTAAACAAAGATAAAGAAAATAAATATTTTTAATCAAACAAAACAAGAACTTTTCTGAGTTAGACATACCCAATATACCAATAAATTGGGGTTTTCTGCATCAAGCGGAATAGTTCTCAAAATGTAAAAAAAAAACAAATGCAGCCTCCCAAAGTTAAGCAGCTGAATTCAACTAACTGTATCCCTCTCTTACATATTTTTAGCTTAATATTCCCATCTGAGTTCAATATTACCTGTATTATATTTATAAAAGATCTTGTTGCCTCATTAATACCACACTTTTGTGGTAGCATTTTGCTCATCATACCTAAACACAAGAGAGAGTGAGAGAAAATTATTCTTGCCAGATGATTAATTGAGTTTATATGTGTAGAAAAAACACAGTTAATGTTTCACAAAATTGCCACTGTTTGTAATGTTTCAGCTCTTAATGGTAAGATCCAAGTGCATATGCTGATACACTTTTTTATACTTAGTACCACTTAATGAGTAAGAAGGATAAAAAGTGAAAATTATTTTCTAGAGCAAAGCAGATTTCATTTTACTCTGTTACATAGAATATAACTACATAACTTACCTTTTTTGATTAAAAAACCCTCAGAAGTTGTGATGAGTTCAGCCATATTCAGAATTTGAGGCAAATCTATAAAAGATTGTGGAATCAAGTTAATGTAATTTTGAAAGGAATAATACTATGATCAATACTTGAATACACTGATCAGATTTTATTAAAGAAACTAGTTGGAGAAGTCTCTGAAAAAACAAAAGCTCTAATGATTGATGAATAATAATGACTTTTAACCATTGTAGTCACAACTGTCAGCTTATCATAACACAGTTAAAAGAATGGGTTCAAATCCTTAAACAGTCAAGAGCATTGGAAATGTGATGAGTTTTGTTTTGTTTTTTAAAGGAGAGAGAGCTAAAATTCTAAAATTGTCTTTCTGATATAACTCTATTTAAAGTGTACTTTTGAAGCACTTTTAGAGCTCTTAAAATGACAAATTTTCAATAAAAGTATGAGTTATTGGTTGTTTAAGACAAAATAATACTACATTTTCTCATTGCCAAAATTATTTATAGTTAAATTAGGTCAAAAAGTGTTTAAATTTGAATTTGTGATAGGCTAGCAGCAACAATTATATCTGTAAAGAGCATAAAAAAAGGCATCAAGTGGTATACTCACTTTATTGGTAAGTCAATTATATGAACTGTGATACATTTACCCAACATGTCTAGATATATATAAATAAAATTAAAAAAAACTAAAAAATTTAGATAAATCAAATAAATCATACACAAAATACAATAAAGACACAAAACTTATAGAACATTATGCAGTGTATTTTTTAAATACTTAAGCCAACTTAAATACTGTATCCCTATACAGCCTTTCTATGGGACCACTTAGGGGACTTGCACAACTTAGAATTGTACTCATTGCAAAATGCTTCAGGATTAAACTTTGAAGTACATTTCTTTGTACATCATATTTTCTACACTTCATTAGCCTATGTCTAACCCATCTAACTCATTCCAAATATCAAAGAAAGGAGAACTAACTCTGCCCTTTTTATGCAAAACTGAATGAGTTTTTGCATGACCTGTCCATAATCTAAAAATAGTAGCAGCAACAGATCCAATATCATGTACCAGTCCATCAGATGGTAGCCTATAATCATAAAGGACTATCATTGGGTTTGCACAATTTCTAATATTGCATATTCAATACTATCCCTATCACATAATACTTGATAAATACACGTTATATATTTAGTTTGTGTGGGTTTCAGAATAATACTCAGGCCATTTAGAATACCCCACTTGGCAATATTATCAGAAGATTCAAGTTCAGCAATTTGAACATGCTTTAATCTTGCTGTCTTTAATCTTGATGGATTGACTGCCCTTTGTACCATAGTATCATACATCATACCGAGAATTTCACTCCATAAACATATAAATGGGTAAACATTCAGCTCAAATAATCCGATGTTTATTATCTTAACTTTTGCGCTCGTTTTCTTAATCTGGGGATGAAGGGGCTACACAAAGATTTGTGGAACTGTGTAGCCTTATCTTAGCAGCGAATTTATGAAAAGGACAGCTTAAATACTTTTTCTATCTTCAACTTATATCCATTTTGCGTCTTTGCGTCACCCATCCTTGATAAAATTCTTCCCGAGTCTAAGTTCGAATGCAATAGGGAGAGGACTCTCACGGCGAGTTCTGCCAGAGCTGGAAAAACTTTCTTCAGTGAAGTTCTTTAGTTCGATTATTCTTCTCACGTTCATGAGTTCACTATCAAACAATCGGTTCACTAGACTACATACACATAGTTACAAAATAGTTGTTCTTTCGATTCTAAGGGCTATCTTAGCATTGACAAATTGAAGGGAGGCATAGTCAAGAGGCAAGATCGTGTAGAGGCATAATCTTACGAGAATTATTTCAGCATATGTGTTGCTGTGGTAACACAAAAACCTGAACACTCTTTGGAAAGTGCTCACGTCCTCGGAAGTTACTTTATCTCTTTGTATTGATTTCACGAGATATTACACACATTTTGATGAGCTTTTCAAAAACTAATACCAGCTAGGAGTATTTTCGGCTCTTAATAAAAAGCACCACAGCTAAAATTCTCAATGGTCAGCAGCAAACATATAACATTCCACTTAACCCAAAAATATATCATCTTAAATCACGCGTATTTAATTTCAGATATCTTTAGCACGTTTTTTTCCAAAGATACCATAAGATCATAACTACAAAAATTCCGACGGTTGATTACACCGTTGGTTCATCAGGAGTTTTACTTTAATTTAGTCAAATAGTCATTTCCGGTGTTTGTTTTATTTTCAGATGTGATGATACAGGTTTTTCTACTTTTTCTTAGATTATTCTTTTTTTAGGGAGGAATATACCTGGATGCTTTGCTTTCCCAATTGTCCTACATTCTGATTAATTATACTAATTCTTGGAACATTGATTAACGCAAACTACCATCAATGTGAAGTCGTGAATGTTTAAGAAGTTAAGACACGTCACCAATTTTTCTCGGGCGGCTTCATGTCAGTTAAATTTTCTTATTAGTGAGGAGTTTCAAATCTATTTAAAATATTCTGAGAGACATGTCATTCAAACTCAAAGAAACAGACATGTCTTTTAAAGCATTTTATATCTCCAAGGGCATGTGCTACTTTCGGATAAATGGTAGTCTTGACTTTGCTCCGTGTTTGTGTTATCGTGACACCGTTCGTTGTACTCAATTAAAGAAAGCAATCATAGTATAATACCCTTAAAACCAATGTGTAATACAATAGTTAAGCAAGCATCTGTTCTTTGTGTGCTGTAGAATACAGAAAAACTTCAAACTAGGTTCATTTGGGGAAAGAGAAAGAAAAACAACAGAGATCTACTATTTACATTTCACTTATTGCATTTAAATTACACCCAGTTTGGATGCTTTAACTATGACATAATTTGAACAATGAAAGCCGCAATGAATAAAAATGAAAGTTGAATCTGCTTAATATCTTCCTGGTAATAGGCAGGAGTGTCACAACGGGGAGGTGGACCCAAAATTTTGAAATTTGGTGACAAATTTGAACTATAATTCAAAAATTGAACTAAATAATAAATAAAAAAAAAAACAAGTTTCAACATTGGGATCCCAGGGTCAAAATTTAAATCCGATTTCAATATAAATTCCAAGGCCCCATACTACAGGTCCCAAATTAAAAGGCACAACTTGTAAATTCTGTGAAGGAGCCCTTAGTGAAACGTCTAGCTATTAAATGTACCTAAGGCTGAATCAAAATCGCACCGAAAATTAAAAAAAGGTTATATATTTATTAGAATTTAATACTAAATTTTTATTTCATTCCCTCTCTTTTTTTCCGAAATCCCAGCAAATTTTGGGTAGCCTCTATATTAAAAAAAAACTCGTAAACGCGAAAATTCGAAACAAATTAAAGCTATCATGGCTCAGAGGAACATACCCGGATGCTGTGGTTTCCCAATTATGTTACATTTCGCATAATTATACTACGTCTGGCACCATTGATTAACACAAATTACCAGAATGTGAATTCGTGAATTCGGAGGGCAGGCTACCAATCTTCCTACGGCATGATACTGGTTGATTCCAACCTTTTTTATTAGGAAGGAGTTTCAAATCTGTCCAGAACATTCCGAAGAAGATGTTTCTCAAATTTAAATAAACAGACAAGTCTTTTAAAGACCTTTAGAACTCAATAAGGAACGTGCTCCTTTAGATAAACGATAGCATTCACCTCCCTCCGTATTTGTCTTTTCGTAAAACCTATTATTGTACTCAATAAAACCCAGCAATTTCAGAACAATAACTTTAAACCCAATGGGTATCACAATAACAAAGAAAACTTTTGTGCTCTGTACTCAGTAGAACAAATAAGAAGTTCCAACTCTGTTCATTTGGGGGGGGGGTGAGTACTTCTTACAAGTACCTTAAAGCATTTAAATTAGACCCAGATTGGAGGGCTTAACAAGGAAAAAATTGAAACAATAGAAGCCACAATTAAAGTAAATGCAAGTTTATTTCGCTTTATGTTTTCCTGTTAATGGGCAGGGGTATCACAACGGGGAGGGGCAGCAACTCACACTTTTTATATTTGGTGGCATCTGGACCTTGGAAAATAGGCACAATTTAAACTAAGAAAGTAAAATCTGTTTCTTTTTAAAAACGTTATTCGCTTACCGCATTTACAGCTTTTGCATTGGTTTGACTTATTTTATTTTTCATCTTTTTTAGCAAAGTTGAAGAGTGAACGATGAAATAAGTAAGATATGGCCTTGGTTGCAATAGTTTAAGAATATACTTTCAACTCATGGCTTCTAGAATGTATTCTTGGCTTAGATTCGTTGATCTGAACTTAAGTTTTCACCTGGGTTTTAAATAAAATAACAAAAGAAGGTATTGACCCCCCCCCCGGTTTAGCAAACCAAAAAAGATCATTAACAAAAAAATTTAAACAAAAAAGGTCATTCGAATACATTTTTGCATTGGGGTTTTCTTGACACAAGGTTCAAAAACAACGAATAAACATTTCCAGTCGACTTGAGACCCAAGTCCTTGACTCTTTTTGGCCTCAGTGGCAAAAATATACAGTATGTAGGCTCTTTTCAAGCGAAATACAATACTAAATTTTGACCCGAAATTTTGGTCCGCTTAGCAAAGGAATGTATTGCTATAAGTTTGAAGCGTCTCTGATTTCTTTTATTTTTAAACCGAAAATTAAGTCAAATCATTTTAAAAAATTAAGGTTAAATCAGACATTTTTAGATAATTTTTGTTTTTATTTGGGGGGGACGATACTTATTCCCTCACTACTTTTTTTGAGCATGACATGACATTTTGTGTGCATGACAGTCCTGAAGCACGTCAAACTTGTCAGTGAAAGTCCAGACCGTATTTTTAAAGACTGTTGCAGTTGGAGTTCCAAAGCCAATGGAAGACTTTTTTTCTTACTTTAAATCCCTATTCAAGGCTTCAAGGACAATTATTTCAGACCCGAAAAACAAGTATTTCCAACTTTGTTTTAGAAAAAAAAATTAATTAGCCCATTTTCAGGCCCCATTTACCCCTCAGTTAGTCCACCAGGCTAGTAAACAAACCAAATGTCTCGAGACTTTCAAGAAAATTCAGAAAAAAAAGTATTTTAGCTCAAGTTGAGACAGAAAGGGGTTAAAAATCTGCATCGTAGCTAATTATTATTTTGTTTAAAGTAGGAAAAAGAAAACTTTTTCCGAGATTTGACAAATGCAATTTCCCAAAATAGATAAGGATTTTGTGTCATTTGGAAAATAATTTACGGACAAACCATGGTGTTTTCAGTTCGTTTTCGTACGTTTGGGTTTTCTTGGCCCTGGGAAAGAAAGTGGTTGAAAAATACCGTTTAACTGAAAAAAAAAGCAGATTCATTTGACATGATTCATTCATTTTTCGATACTTTTAAAAACACATTAATAAAATTTTGGCATGGGCCACGTCAAAACTTAAGATATCTTGGGAGAGTATTAGGACGTTATACAGAGTGTTCTTGCTTAAATCACCGGCACTAGTATGTATATCACACCTCTATTCTGCTAATATTGCTTAAAATATCTGTGAAAAGAAACATACACAGATTTAAATAAAGTTAAAATACAGAAATAAATAAGTAGATAAAAAAGTCAATACAATAAAAATAGAATTTAATGCAATTACTGCAATTAAAACATTTATAAATGGAAACATTAATACGAAATAGAAGATCAATACAATGAATATAAAAGTCAATACATTATAACATAAAAAAAAATCAGAGAATGTTATGCAGATTACAACACTTTATATACTTAGTCAACAACAGCATAGTCTTTCTATGGACCCACTCAGGGGACTTAGCCTGACCTTGGATTACTCTCATTGTAAAAGCACCAAAATACTTTATAATTTGGTTTCTGAAAAAATTTCTTTGAGCTTCATATTTTGAACACTTCATGAGAATATGCCTAACATCATCACACTCATTACACATATCACAGAAGGGCGAGCTAACTCTCCCCCACTTATGTAAAACTGAGCGGGTTTTGGCATGACGTGTCCTCAATTTAAAAACAGTAACAGCAACAGATCTAACATCATGCACAAGTTCATCAGGTGGTCCTTATAATCATAAATTTCTAAAATTGGATTTATACAGCTTCTAATAAAATTATTGGTCTCTATCACATAACACCTTATAAATACATGTAAAACATTTATTTTGAGTGGATTTTTCGCTTATAATCTGACCATTTAAAATACCCCACTTTGCCATTATATCAGCAGATTCATTTCCTGCAATTCCCACATGTGATGGGACCCAGACTAGAAATATATTATTTCCCACAAGCTCTAAAGACCTAACTATTTGGTGGATATTACAAACTAATTCACGAATAGGTTCATACTGATTTATCCGGTACTTAAGGGCTGATACTGAGTCAGAACATATCATCCAACTCCGGGCATACCCATATAATTTAAAAAATTCCAATGCCTTATATATATATAGCAATCACTCAATTGAAAAAAAAATAGACAGGCTGTTTGTTTTAATGTTTTAAAAACTCATTTTATGATGTTTAGTCGGACAGAAAGTGCAGATGATGTAAGTGGAAAAATATTTCTTGGTAATAGGCCATTGAAACAAGTAGTTGTGGTGAGATACCTTGGTATCCGCCTTGATCAAACTCTGAGTTGGAAATCAGATAGTGATCAGGTGGCAGCTAAGGTATCTAGAGGGCTTGGTCTGATTCGGCGTCGGAGAAAAATCAGTTACCCTGTTCTGCCTTTTTAACTCTTTATCATTCCATTGTGATGCCTTATATTTCTTATGGTTGTGTGATATGGACTACAAGTTCAGGTTTTACAAAATAAAGTTATTAGACTATTAGGAAATTATGTCCACAGTGAAAATGATACAGGTAATTGTTATAAGAAATTCATGATTCTTAAATGTTAGCCAACTTCATGATTATCAACTTTCTATTTTTGTATTTCATAGTAATTATGGTTTGTCCCCTGAAATTTTTTGTCAAATGTTTGCAAGGAATTCTTCATACCACACTTATGAGACTAAAAATATGGATGATTTGGTAGATGAGTGTTGCAGCTCTCAGAGAGCAAGTTTTAGTTCCAATTTTGCTGGACCAGTACTATGGAATTCAGTCCCAACGAGCATAAGGTTATCAGTAAATGTTTGCCAGTTAAAGAGTAGACTGAAGAACCACCTTCTGGGAAGAGATTAAGTAAATAATATAAATGGTATGGCTTATAATCTTTTTTTTTACGTAGGATTTTTTTCTTCTCTGTCTCTCCTTTTCTTCATTTTCCTTCAGTTTTCTTTTCCCACATTTTCGTCTCATTCCATTTCATTTTTTTGTTAATGTTGTTCATTGAATGTTTATCAGCCACTACCAAAAAGTCTTTGACTTTTTAAAGTGACAGACGTGGTTCTTTTGTATATTGACGATACGTATAATAAAACTGTCTCATTGCATGTCTGTCTAATGCCCTTTCCTAGAGTCAAAAATGATAGGAGGGCAACTAGCCCCCAAGCCCTTTACCCCTAATACATGCGATAAAACTTTTGAGGTAGCAATTTTGTTAAAAATAGATCAAGATCATATAAAAAAAACTCTGGGGTCGCCAAAACCCCCCCAGGGCCCGGGGGCAAGCGTTGTAAATTAAGCCCTAAGAGCAAATAGAGTTTTTATAGAAGGGATACTCGTATGAACTTCAAAGAGGACTCATTTGATTGGATATTAAAAGTTCTAGTTCACTTTTCACAGTCTAAAGTGATCGAACGGCAACTGCCCCCCCCCTCTTCTATGCCCTTTTCCCCAAATAAATCCGATAAAAATTTTAAGATGCTATTTTGTTAAAAATAGTTCGAACATCATATAATAAAAACTCTGGTGTTTAAACATGTCCTCAGGGTCCGGGGGTAGGCTTTGTAAGTTATGCCCTTGGGGCAAATATGGTTCTTATTGAAGGGATGCTTGTATAAGCTTCAAAGAGGGCTCATGTTTTTGGAAATTGAAAGTTATAGTTAACTTTAAAGAGTTAAAAGTGATTGGAGGACAACTTATCTCCGCCTTCATGCCCTCCCCCCCCAAATGCATCAGATAAATAATTTAGGATAGCCATTTTGTTAAGCTTAGTTCAAAGGGTCAGATAAAAAAATTCCAGTGACCATACAACCACCCAGGGCCCGGACAGGTGTTGTAAGTTATGCCCTGGGAGTGTATAGATGGTTCTTGTGGGAGGGATGATGGTAAAAACTTCAGAGAAGCTCACTTGTTTGTAAAGTGAAAGTTATAGTCAATTTTTAAAGAGTAAAAAAAGACCAGAGGGAAACTAGCTCCCCCTTCCACCACAACTCATTTTCCTCAAACCCATCCGATAAGAGCTTTGAGATAGCCAGTTTTTATAGTTCAAAGATTATATAACGAAAAATACAGGATCAACACAATCCCTCAGAGCCCAGGGGCAGGCGCCCAGTTTTTAAGAGTAAAAAGAGATCGGAGGGTAACTAGACCCACCCATGCCCATTCTTCCCCAAATGGATCCGATAAAAATTTTAAGATAGTGATTTTTATTAACATAGTCATTGATAGTCATTTGTTCAGATAAAAAAAAATCCGGTGTCGACACAATTGCCCCGGGCCCGGGGGCAAGTGTTGTAAGTTATGCCCAGGGAGCATATATAGTCTTTATGGAAGGCATCCTCAAATAAAATTCAGAGAGAGCTCATTTGAATGGAAATTGTAAGTTCTATTTCACTTTTTAAGATTCAAAAGAGATGGGAGGGCAACTAGTCCCCCAACGCCCTTTTTACCCCAAACCCAACCGATACAAATTTTGAGACAGCCATTTTTTCTTAAATACTTCAAAGGTCAGAGAACAAAACTCTGGTGTCGACACAACCCACCAGGGACCGGTGGGCGGGCGTTGAGCTCTGGTGGCAAATATGGGTTTTACAGAAGGGATGCTCATATAAACTTCAGATAGGGCTTATTTGAATGGAAATTAAAAGTTCAATTTCGTTTTTTTCCAGATTCAGAAAACATCGGAGGGCAGCTAGCACCTCCCCTCCCATGCCTTTTTTCCCAAATGCAGGAGATAAAAATTTTGAGATAACCATTTTGTTAAAAATAGCTCAAAGGTCAGATAACAAAAACTTCAGCGTCGTCACGACCCTACAGAACTCGGGGGCAGACGTTTTACATAGGCCCAGGGGGCATATATGGTTCTTATTGAAGGGATACTCGTATGAACTTCACAAACGGCTCATGTAATTGGAAACTGAAAGTTGAAGTTCACTTTAAAGAGTCAAATGTGATCGGAAGGCACCTAGCCTCCGCGCCACATCCTTTTTATATGGCTCATATATGGCATATATGGTTCATATGGAAGGGATGCTCGTAAAAACTTCAGAGAGGGCTCATTCATTTGGAAAGTGAAAGGTCTAGTTCAATTTTTAGGAGTCAAAAGAGATCAGAGGACAACTAGTCTCCCTACCCGACCACACCCTTTTTCTCCAAATGCATCAGATTTTTTTTTTTTGGAAATAGCCATTTTGCTAAAAATGGTAAAAAGGCAGATAGCAACGCTATAGCATTGCCTATAGCAAAGGCTATACGACTCCAATGTTTTATTATTTATTGTTCCTGAAGGCACTTCAAATGGAAGGTGTCGTCACATAAACTTTGAAGGAGGCTCATTCAACTGGTAATCAGAACTTTTAGTGCCCTTTTTAAGAGTTAAAAGTGATCAGAGGGCAACTACCACCCTCAACAACGTTCTTTTCTCCGAAATGCATCCGATAAACATTTTGAAACAGCTGTTTTGCTAAAAATAGTTCAAAGATCAAATAACATAAACTCCGATGTAGACCCCCCCCCCCCGGTCCGGGGGAAGGCGTTTTAAGTTGTGCCGTGGGGGCATATATGGTTCTTATGAAAGTGATGCTCGTATAGACTTTAGAGAGCGCTGATTTCATCAAAAACTGAAAATTCTAGCTCACTTTTTAAGAGTCAAAAGAGATGGGAGGGTAACTAATCCCCTCCCTTCCACGCCCTTTTTCTCAAACCTATCCGATGAACTTTGAGATAGCAATTTATAAAAGCAGTTCAAACATCATATAACGAAAACTCCAGAATCGACACAACCCCTAGGACCTGGGGGCAGGTGCTGTAAGTCATGCCCTGGGGACAAATACGGTTCTTATGGAGAGGATGCTCGTATAAACTTCAGAGAGGCGTCATTTCAAAGTTCTAGTTCAGTTTTTGAGAGTCATAAGATATTGGACGGCAACTAGACCCCAACACCCCATCCGATTCAAACTTAGAAATAGCAATTTTTTTTTAAAATAGTTCAAAAATTAGATAACAAAAACTCCAGTGTCGACACAAACACCCAGGGCCCGGGGCAGGAGCTGTAGGTTATATCCTGGGGGCATACATGGTTCTTATGAAATGGATGCTCGTCTAGTCTTCAGAGAGGCCTAATTTGATTGGAAACTGAAAGTTCTAGTGGACTTCTTAAGAGTCTTAAGGGATCCGAGGGCAACAAGCCCCCCCCCCATGCACTTTGTCCCCAAGACCATCCAAATAAAATTTTTATATAGCCATTTTGTTAAAAATATTTCAAAAATAAGATAAGAAAAACCCTTGAGTCGATTCAACCCCCAAGGGCCCAGGAGAGGGCGTTTTAAGTTATGCTCTGGGGGCATATATGGATGGGATACTCATATAAACTTTGGAAAGGGCTTATTTGTTAGAATTGAAAGTCCTAATCAACTTTTTATGAGTCAAAAGAGATCGGAGGGCAACTAGACCCCCTTACACACCCTATTTTCCTCAAACCCATCCGGTAAGAACTTTGAGATAGCCCTTTTTTAAAAATAATTCAGAGATTATATAACAAAAACTCTGGGGTCAACACAATCCCCCAGGGCCCGAGAACAGGCGTAAATTATGCCCTTGGGGCAAATATCGTAGTTAAGGAAGGGATGCTCGTATAAACTCCAGAAAGGGCTCAATTGACTGGAAATTGAAAGCTCTAGCTCAGTTTTTATATGTGGTTCTTATGGAAGGAAAGATCGAACATTCTTTGCAGAGGGCTCATTTCAATGGAAATTGAAAGTCCTAGTTCACTTTTTAAGAGTCAAAAGACATAGAAGTACAACCAGTCCCCTTCAAACCCATCCCATACAAATTTTGAGATAGCCATTTTTTTGTTAAACAGTTAAAAGGTCGGATAACAAAACTCCGGTGTTACACAACCCCTAGGGCCCCTGGCAGGCGTATCCATGGGGCATATATGGTTCTTATGAAAGGGATGCTCGTAAAAACTTCAAAGAGGGCTCATTTGATTGGAAACTGAAAGTTTTAGTTAACTTTTGAAGAGTCAAAAGAGAATGGAAGGCAACTAGTCCCCCTTTACCATTTTTTCGTGATCCTAACGGGGCTCATTCGATTGGAAATCGAAATTTCTAGTGCCCTTTTTTAGAGTCAAAAGTGAGGGGAGGGCAACTACCCCCCCCCAACATCCTTTTTCCCAAATGCATCGGATAAAAATTTTGAGGTAGTCATTTTGTTGAAGATAGTTTAAAGATTATATAACAAAAACTCGAGTGTCGGCCCAGCCACCCAAGTCCCGGGGGTAAGCGTTGTAAATTATGCTCTGGGGGCATATGTGGTTCTTATGAAACGGAAGCTCGTACATACTTTGGAAAGGGCTCGTTTGATTGGGAATAGAAAGTTCTAGATCACTTTTTAAGACTCAAAAGCGATCTGAGCACAAACACACCCCCTCCCCTCATCTCCTAGCCCCTTTTCCCCCAAATCCATCTTATACAAATTTTGAGACAGTCATTTTTCTGAAATAGCTCAAACATGAGATAACAACAACTCCCTGGTAGACAAAACCCCCTTGAGCCCGGAGGCAAATGCTTTAAATTATGCCCCAGAGGTGTATAAGCTTTTTATGTAAGGAGGATTGTCTAATCTTCGATGGTGGCTTATTTGATTGGTAATTGTAAGTTCTAGTTAAATTTCTATGAATCAAAAGTTGACAGAGGGCATCTATCCCCCCTGACACATACACCTTCTTATCCCCTAATGCATCAAATGAAAATTTTGAGATAACCAGTTTGTTTGAAATAGTCCAACGATAAGATAACAAAAACTTCGTTGTCAACATACCCCCCCCCCCATGCCACAGCTAGGAAAAAGTTTGTAACTTATCCCGCGGGGCATATAAGGTTTTAGTGGAAAAGATGGTGGCATAAACTTTGGAGGGGACTCAAATGATTACAAATTGAAAGTTCTAATTCACATTTTGAGAGTCAAATGTGATCTGATGGCGACTAGCCTCCCCTCCTCCCTAACTTCTTTTCCGCAATGCGTCCAATCGACTTTTCATGTAGTCATTATATACAACAAAAGCTAATAAAATATAACAAAAGCTCCAGGGATAAAATAGCCCCAAAGAACCAGGAGGCAAGTATTGAAAAATGTGCCCTAGGGGCGTATAAGGTTTTTATGGAATAGATGTTCATATAAACTTCGAAGGTGGCTTATTCGATTGTCAATCAGAATTTCTAGTACCCTTCTCAAGAGTCAAAAGTGATCTGAGGGAAACTAGGCCCCCCCTGAGGCCCTTTTCCCAAAATGCATCCAATCGAAATTTCAAGACAGCTATTTTGTTCATAATAGTTTAAAGATCAAATAACAAAAACTCAGGGGTCGAATCTTCCCCTGAAAGCCCGAGGGCAAGTGTTGTAAGCTATGCCTAAGGGAATGTAAGGTTATATGAAAGGGGTGGTCGTATAAACTTCAGAGATGGCTCGTTTGATTGGAAGTTGAAAGTTCTAGTTACATTTCTAAGTTACAAAAGTGATCGGAGGGTATCTATCCCCCCTACACCTTTTTTCCCAAATACATCCAATAAAACTTTTGACATATCCATGTTGTTTAAAATAGTCCAAAATTCAAATTTCTCTAAAGAAGGGGTTGAAAAATCCTCTATAGCACCCGGACAAGAATTGTAACTTATGAATCGAAAATGATCAAAAAGTAACAAGCCTCTCCCCTAGTGCTTTTTTCTCCAAATACATTCAATCAAAATTTTTAAGTAATCATTTTGTTCTTAATAGTCTCAAAAAATAAAATTAATAAAGCTTAGGGGTTGAAAAATCTTTCCTAGATGCCGGGGCAAGGATTGTAACCTGTGGAAGTTGCCCATTAATAGAATATAAGGTTCTGTGGAAGAGGTATTCGTATTAACTTTGGAGGGGGCTCATTTGATCGAAAATCGAAACTTCTAGCTCTTTTTTAAAGTGAAAAGTGATAATAGCCAACTAGCCCAAGTCCCACTTTCCCAAAGGGCATACTGTCAAAGTCTGAATATAACACTTTTGTTCAAAATAGTTCAAAGGCCAAATAATTATACTTCATGAGTTAACTCTCCCCCCCCCTGGCCCCGGGGAAATGGTTCTGAGTTATGAAACTTATTTAATGAATGTTTAATGTTGAAAAAATCTTATTTTGAAATAAGGAGTTTTTAAAAGCTTGGAAATTTTTGCTATCAAAATCAAACAAAAATTAAAAAAAACTTTCTGAAAGTTTTGTTTCCCATTTCTTTCAAAAGAATTGGGGTTATGTACTTCTAATGAAAGGTGTCTTCACTAAAAACAAGAGTAGGGCTACCGCCCGTTTCCCAAACGATAAAAGTATCATTCTCTTTCTTAAACAACCAATTCTCTTACTTTTACTTTTTCATTAACATCTGAAAAAAGACAGGCAAAATTCTTTTTTACCAATTTCAACTTTTTTTTACCATTCTTACTGGCCGGGTTTTGGTTTTGCCGTATATTTACAACAATACGTCAATCCGGTAAACAATATGCTCATACGTTTCAGAAACCTTTTTTATAACGATAGCGGTGAAGTTGTATATTTACGTCGCCATTTTAACTGTTTCTCAAAAACTTTAGTTGCCATCAGCGATGAGGAAGGTGAAGGATATCACCAAGACATAAAGGCTATGGACGATTGCCGCCAAAAAAGTGAGACCAAGGGGCTCTTTCGATTAGAAATTGGAAGTACAAGTAGTTCCTGTTTAAGGGACAACAGCAAGTGGGGGGCAATCAACCCCGCCCCATGCCTGTTTTCCAAAAGTTATCCCGATTCAAATTTATAGATAAATACTTCGTTTAAAGTTAACTAAAGGTAGAATAAATATTTGCGTCCTAGGTTGACAACGCTCCTTCATACCTCATGGTAAGGGCTTTAACATATACTATTTAACTACTGCTAATATACAATTTTTATATGGAAGAGGCGTCATTCAGACTGTGGAAGAGATGCATTGAACTGGAAACTGGAAGTTAAAGAGATCCTTTTAAGATAAAAAAAAGCGTTAAGAGGGCAACCAGCTCTTCCTCCTCCCTTGCCCCAACACCTAATAATACTTCCGTTCAAAATTTAAAGCAAACTTTGTTCAGAGTTTTCCAAAGGTCGAATAACTATAATTCAAGGGCTGACACCGTTTCCCATAGCTTCCGGGAAAGGACTGTAACTTATGGCAGTTGCTTTTATCAACATGTAAGTATTTAGTAAGAAAAGAGGGCATGTTTGATCCTAGATATTCAACAAACTTAGAGTATTTAGATGAAATTTAAAGGAAATGCTGAGGACGATCTCGAGAACAATCAAAACATACTATGTGTTTGCTGTTTATGATAAGGAAACATCAGCTACGTCTAAATAACGGTTTTGTATATTAGGTTGTAACTTTTGAGGTATGTTGAAGAGATTGGAGGGAAAACAGCCACTCTCCTGTCCTTTTTAGGTGGTCCTATCCTCTAAAATGGTCGATTAAATGACTATCCACCTTAGTTCTGCCCTAGAATGGACGCATGGCAAGACTATCTATCAACAAGTGAAATGACATCAATTTTATACAATTCTGAAAAAGGTTTATGCAAGATTTGCCTCTTGCTCAAACCATCAGACTATCTTGGCTTTTTCTCCAATTAGCCATCACTCCCTGGAAATTTTCAAGATTTTTTAGGCTTAAAAAGATAATACCCCTCCTCAATTTTAAAAACCAGTAGGTAGAAATTAGTTTAACGTAAATGAATTTAAGACTTAATAAAATACTGTTGAGTATGGGGAACATTAATTTGATTAATAATCATTTGCTTATTTATAATAAATAGGCGTTGATTTGCTTGGGGTCGGAGGCAGGAGCCAGTTGGGGTCCAATCCCCTAGCTCGTCGAACTTCTTTGAATTTCGGGACACTTCCTAATCAAAATATCTAGCATTTAAAAAAAGGTCGGTAAAAACACCAATTTTGTTTTGGGCCATAACTCTAGAACACACGTAGCTTCTACTGGCAATCCTTTGAGCAGCTCAATAGGCAAATGATAGCAGTACAAAAAATATCCTTTGCACCATGTTTTCAAAGCTAAAAATCGTGGACACGGACACCATTTGTCAAATGATAAGTTTTTATATTTTCAAAATTAACATTATTATCAGATAATTATTTCATTGAAAATTTAGATTAAATTTTGAATTATTTCATTATTTAATACTTAACTATGATTATTCATATCATTTGATTTTCATGCTGAAGAGAAGAAAACTATTAAGGATTGCCTTTTTTCATAATCGCAATGAAATTTGGTGTCGTTTTTTGCAAGTAGGCACCAAAACTAAAAAATTTTCAAGCTCAAATTGGCACCGTGTTCTTTGCAAATCTACACGGATTTACCAAATCAGCGCCGAAAAAAGCCACATCTGTTTTCGGCTTTAAACTGGGTAATATTACTACACAGCCACAGGCGAAATGATTTTGCTTTCTGTAAATAATATAGTGGATAGCTTACTTAGACTTTATCTCTCAATCATAAACGCTTCACAACAAAATTAATGAATGCAATTAACAATGATGCAACTTTTTATTCGATCTTCTGTCTCCAGTAAAACTCACTGTAACAATACCATATCAAAACCTGTTTCTCCCAGTCTTTGGGTAGTTTTGCACCATGATAACTACTAGGTGCCATAAAATATATAAGACATCGGTAATATATGTAAAATATCGGTAAACTACATAAAATACCGGTAAAACTGTTAAATAGGTAAAACAAAAAAACATCAATTTTACAGGGGTCTGTAAAATTATTGTAAACCTTTTTCTTACCAAATTACCCTAGTCCAAGTTTTTAACCTGATACTGATAATTATTTGGGGATTTTATTTTGTAAGTGGGTAAAATTAATGTTGGTAGCTAGGGCACTATATTAAGGTCTTGATCTACACTTCCGGTAGTTGTAAAGGTCTTATTGTTGGCGGATATGGGCTTGATTTTCGAATATGCAATGGATATGGTTTGGTATGTCGTTATGGTGCTATTTTTTGATGTTTTACTGAATAAAAAGCATAATAGTAATATTCAAAGTTGTCTACCAGATATTGGTAAATGTACCTGCGTTGTTTTCTTTGCCGAGAATATTTCACCCCTCGGACTTTCGTTAAGAACACTTTATATAATAAAAAGTTTCAATGTTTACTTCTGCGGAATGTAAATTGTAAAACAACTAATATTATTTATCTATTAGAATGTAAAATCTGTTGTTCACAGTATCCGGGGAAAATATTAACAACATGCATATGAAATTTTCGGGACATAAAAGTGCAATTAACGGGGAAAAAACAAAAAATTATCAAGTGTAACACTGTAATAATGGTACTTGCTCTTTAACTAATCTAACTATCACAATTCTAGAATATCTGGATTTAAATAATTTAACTAAAGAATGGAAACATAATAAATTGCGTAAACGCGAAGATTATTGGATTCATGCTCTCGGTACAGCTTATCCTTTTAGGCTGAATGATCGAGTTGCTGAATATGAAGACATGTCTAATGTTGTTGTTAATTGTATAAACGAATTAACGGATCACCCCTCTTTATATTAAATTAAAGGATTTTTTTTAATAATTTAATATTTTAAATAAATTTAAATTAAATAAATCTAATATTTTAATAATTTTATTAAAGGAATAATTTAATAAAATTATTTTGGATTCTGAGTAATAAAACAAAATGTAATTCAAAAACTAAATTAACTTATGATATGGTGTGCATTTTAGCAAAAAAAAATGCGCTTCAAATTATAAAAAGTCCGATAAGACTGTTAATTAGTAAAAGAGACTATATTTATGTATAAAATTTAGCAGTAAACAATTAGAGGATATGAATTTACCTGGACCTTTAAACCAGCGGGATGTGAAACACGCCCTACCTAATAATTTGAATTATAAGAATAATCCGATTATAACATAAAAGTTCTCGAAAACATTAGGGCAAATGAATTATAACTATAATTTAATACTTACGAGGTTTTACAAAGATAGTAATTGGAAACCTGCTTGTAATTGCAAGCAATTTTTATCATTTGTAAATCGATAGAAAACATTATAACAGGTGAATCGGCAATATTAAAGCAACTTAATCTTCAGAGAATAATAAAAAGGGGGGCTAAATTCCGTCTTTCTAATCATCTAAAAACCTCAAATTTTCTTAGTGGGTTCAATGATGATTTAGATTTATTTATTGGTAAGTGGTGCAAAAAAAGGAGAAAATTAATAAAGAAGTTTTCAGAATTGGAAAAAATTTGATTATAACTAGAATAAGAAATAAGATGTATACTAATGCCAATAGTCTTAATAGTGAGACAATATTTTATAATGCTAAGATAAAACGGTCATTTGCTAAAATACAGAATGAATTTGCAATTGTACCTGTTAATAAAGCTATTAACAATTTTGCTATAATTTGTCAGAGACTCTATTATGATGTTTCCTGTCGTGTATTTTAGGGGAAATTAGAAATAAATTTAAGGAATATTGCTCGGGAATTAAAACATTTTCTAATCCTAATCCATATTGGAGTGTCAATAATTCATTACAAGTAATAGATTATCTGGTGTAGTTTCGGCCAGAAGTGTTAACTCATTTGATTTCATTACATTATATACAAAACTACCACTGAATTTAGTATTTAGAAGTTTAAAAATATTATTAAAAAACTTTGCTTTTGTTTAATTTGCTTTTTTTTTATTAGCATTTACAATAAAAAGGCTAGATGGACTAACTTCTGTAATAGTACTATTAGTTCAAGATGCTATAGCTTGGATATGATTTACAAGAATTTGTCTTATTTAATAGTTTTATAAAGTTTAATGGTAATCTATATGAGCAATTATTGGAATTCTTATGGGGGGGGGGGGGGTAATGCCAGTCCACTTATAGCAGACTTATTTTTAAGCCAATTAGACTATGAGTATATGATTAATGAAAGAACCCAAATAATTTTAAATATTCGCTTTCAAAAATAAAACATATTTAGATGATCTTCTGGTGATAAATTGTGCAGAGTTTATTGAGATTTTGAATAATATTTACCCACCAGAGTTAATTCTGGAACCTAGCTATGGGAAAGGCAATTATGACCACTTTTAGATTTAGATATTAATGTTTCACATAATAAAAAATTTGTGTTGAAAATATTTAATAAAACGGATAATTTTAATTTTGAAATAGTTAGTTTCCCATTCCTTAAAAGCAATATACATTCAAATATCACATATTCAACTTTATCTTCCCAACTATCTAGATATGCGAGACTTTTCAGTAATTGAATTGATTTTATAAAAAGAAGTCAAATACTTAGCCATAAATTAATCTTAAGAGGTTTTTTCCGCCAATAAACAACTTGGCAATTTAAAAAAATAGTTTTCACTATAATGAACTTTTAAGTGAGTAGAATAAAAGTTATAAAGAAATTTTTATTTTATTTTCTTTTCTTTATTTCCCTCAAAAAATGAGGAGTACGCTACAATATAATATAAAGAAAAAACAACTGATAACACTTACAATCAAAACCTATCAAATATTGATCGAACACTAAAAAAAAAAAAAAAAAAAAAAAAAAAAAAAAAAAAAAAAAAAAAAAAAAAAAACACTAGCTAAATAGATTAGCCTATACATCATGAAGAGCCAGAACTGTTACTAAAAAACGGAAATAAATTGTGGCCTAAAAGGCTAATTTTCGCCCTATCTTCAAATGTTTTATATTTTTTCTTTATACAGACTACAGGATCCTTCATATTAAGCTTTAAAACAATCTCAGTGTTACTAAAAGAAAGGGGGAAACCAAGTAAAAATTTACAAAATTTAAATAAGAAACTTTAATGGACGAAAGATCAGAAGGTCTGAAATTTCGGAAGAGGAGGGACGGGAACAATACGTGAGGCAGAGCAACAGCGCTATACATACGACCAAGGACGTCCCGACGGTAAAGACCCCGAAAACGAATTAAAAGACCAAATGCCTTGCGTAGTTTCATCTGAACATGCTGAACCAGGACTGGTTTGAAATCTCTTTTTGAAGCAGCATAAGGTAATCCCAAATAAGTGACTATTGGCGACGACTGAAAAATAACACCATTGCCGCAATCGAGAGTCGCCCTGACATTATCCTCTAAACAATTTACAACAAAAAATTGACATTTTTCAAAACTGATAGAAAGGCCCAAACCTTTTAAACAATTAATTAAAATATTAAAATTAGAAACAAGACTAGACTTGGACCGGCTTAGAAGGATAATGTCATCAGCATATGCAATGTAAAACAGATTTCGAGATAATGAAACAAACGAGCAGGAAAGAGAATTAAGGGCAGTAGCTAAACAAGAATTGAATATATAAGGAGAAATAATTCCTCCTTGTCTAATTCCTCTACCCACTTGAATTAATTTGGACTGAGATGAATAATATTGAATGATATTTTAATAGTACTTTTTTAAATGTATTTTTTCCATAATTTATTAATTAGGGCAAGTTCCAACTCCAGCAGGCGTTTCGTTAAACGTGGGTGGGGTGAAATAATTTCTAGGAAGGTTTTGCATGAAAGCGAACGGGAATTTTTTGACGGATGGTTGTTATGCATATAGGGGGGTACATTGGCCAGGATAGTATTCTTTTATATTGGTGAATACATTATTTCGATTTAGTTATCTTTATAATTTTGGCTGTTATTTTCTTTTGTATATATTTACCAGGTGACACTACACAAGGGAATGGCAGAAGTTCTTATAGCAGGCGTACTCAGTTGCTAGGGTCAGGAATTTAATGCGCCGAAACCCATGTTGGCAAGTTATTATTTCTGTGAGGAGCTCTGAAGTGAGGTTTCCTTATAGTTGTACTACAACTAACATTTATGAATGTTAACTTAGCTTGGTTTTGGACATGATTACTTGGCTAATGGATTGGTTATACTGTTTTGTCCTAGATAATTGGATGGATGAGTAAGGTCAAGACTTTGTTCAAGTGCTCGTTTATCTAAATGGCTAAATTAGGAAAACTTTTTTTTTTTTACCAAATAATTACCTGTAATATATTATGGCCAACATATTAAACCAAATTTGTATGCAGGTTTTTGTCATTCATTGTTTTTAAAATCTGCTTTTTGTAAAGCAAAAGAAAACCTTAAAAATTCAACAAAATTCATGGAAATCCATTAAAATAGAAGGTCCTGGAATAGGTAAATTGAAAACAATTCACTGAACAATAAAAAATTTGAATATTAAATAATTAAATATACCAAAAAATGAAACATTTTTTTTGGTCACAAAGGCAGACGTTTTTTGATACGATTAAAAGTACCTAAAATGCCAATCGATCTGAGTTTTTTGCTTCAAGTGGATTAGTTCTCAAAACCTAAAGAAAGCATATTGTAGCCTTCCAAAGTTAAGCATCTGACTCCAACTAACTTTAACCTCTCTTATATGTCTTGTAACTTGAAATTCCCATCTAAATTCAATACTATTTATATTACATTTATAAAAATCGTGCTGCTCCATGCTTTCGTGGTAACATTTTGCTCACCATACAAAGACAAGAGAGAGTAAGACAAAATTATTCTGGCCAGATGACTAATTGTCACCCAAAATTTAATAACTAAGATTAATAAATTGAGTTTACACAAAATATCCCTTTTTATTAGCCCCGGGCACTTAATGGTTAGATCTAAGCATATATGCAGATACACTTTTTTGTTTTTCCTAGGCCTGCATAAGGATTAGGAAAGATAAAAAGTGAAAATTATTCTCTAGAGTAAAGCAGCTTTCCTTTTATTCTTTAACAGAGAATTTAGCTATATAACTTACCTTTTTTAATGAAAGTACCCTCAGAAGTTGTGATGAGTTCCTCCATGTTAGAAATTTGAGGTAAGTCCATGAAATATCTAGAATAGAGTTGATGCAATTGATGAAAGGAATTATTATATGATAAACACTTGGATACAACACTCAGATTTTAGTCAAGAGAGCATTGGCAAAAGTCTCTGGAAATACAAAAGCTATAATGATTGATCAGTATTAATGACTTTCGTCCATGGTAACCACAGCTGATAGCTTATCTTAGTATAGTTGAAAGCACACTTTCAACTCCTTCAGCAATCAAAAGCATTAGAAATATGATTAACTTCTTTTTTTAAGGGATTGTGCTAACATTTCAGCATGCATTTTTTGCATAGAGATGAGAGATTATGTATGTTATGACTGTTGTAAATTTTTTTTTAATAAACCCAAATGAACAGAACTGTTTTCAAAATTGTCTTTCTGGTGTAACTCTATTTAAAGTGTATTTCTGGATATCAGGATATAGTGAACTTTCATGGCAAAAAAGAAAAATACAACTGTTAATTGGAAAATTCGGTTTATTGGCTGGAAAAAAGCTTTATCCATAATTTCATTGCTAAAAACCGTACAGTTGGCAGGCCCATTACTAATTTCTAAGAGTCAATATCAAAATTCTCTATCAAACAGTTCGTGGTAACGAACTGTAGTAAGAAGCGACCCGGCTCAATAGTAAACGAAACTCTAAGAAACGGAATTTTTATGCTAAAAGATCCATCAAAAGAATCAGATTTTCATCCTAATTTTAAATATATAAGTTTCATCAAATTTAGTCTTTGTCACCAAAAGTTACGAGCCTGAGAAAATTTGCCTTATTTTGGAAAATAGGGGGAAACACCCCCTAAAAGTCATAGAATCTCAACGAAAATCGCATTCAGCGTATCAGACAACCCTAAACCAAAAATTTCTAGCTCCTATTTACAAAAATGTGGAATTTCATATATATTGCCAGAAGACAGATTACGGGTGCCTGTTTATTTGTTGTTGTTTTTCAGGGGTCATCGTATCGACCAAGTGGTCCTAGAATGTCGCAAGAGGGCTCATTCTAACGAAAATAAAAAGTTCTAGTACCCTTTTTAAGTGACCAAAAACATTGGAGGGCACCTAGGCCCCCTCCAACGCTCATTTTTTCCCAAAGTCAACGGATCATGGCTTGAGATAGCCATTTTGTTCCGCATAGTCGAAAACCATAATAACTATGTCTTTGGGGATGACTTACTCCCCCACAGTCCCTGGGGGAGGGGCTGCAAGTTCGAAACTTTGACCAGTGTTTACATACAGTAATGATTATTGGGAAGTGTACAGACGTTTTCAGGGGGATTTTTTTTGGTTTGGGGGTTGGGTGGAGGGGAGGGGGCTATGTGGGAGGATCTTTCCTTGGAGAAATATGTCAGGGGGGAAGAGAAATTCAATAAAAAGAGTGCAGGATTTTCTAGCATTACTATAAAAAAAAACAATGAAAGAATAAACATGAAAAAGTTTTTCAATTGAAAGTAAGGAGTAGCATTAAAACTTAAAACGAACAGAGATTATTACGCATATGAGGGGTTCTAAAAATACTTTAACTTAAAAAGAGAGGTATTTAGGAGGAGATGAATACCTCGTTCTTTATGCTAGTGTTTTTAGTAATTTCAACTATTTATTCTACGGCCTTTATGATTCAGGGGTCATTCTTAAAGAATTGGGACAAAACTTAAGATTTATTGTAAAGAGCGAGGTATTAACGAGGGGACAAACCCCCTCATGTACAAAATAACAATATAAGAACATAAAAGTTTGTTACGTAAGTTAATTCTTAAGTTACGTATATTTTTTTACTAATAAAAACGTTCTTTAAAAATTAAAAGTTCTAGTTGCCTTTTTAAGGAACCGAAAAATTGGAGGGCAACTAGGCCTCCTTCCCCACCCCTTATTTCTCAAAATCGTCTGATCAAAACTAAGAGAAAGCCATTTAGCCAAAAAAAAATTAATATGCAAATTTCATTTTAATAATTTATTTGCGGAGCCAAAATCAAACATGCATTAATTCAAATACGTTCATAAATTTAATAATAAAAAAAAACAGTTTTTTTAACTGAAAGTAAGGAGCGACATTAAAACTTAAAACGAACGGAAATTACTCCGTATATAAAATGGGTTGTCCCCTGCGCAATCCCTCGCTCTTTACGCTAAAGTTTGACTCTTTGCCACAATTCTACTTTTTAAAACAATTATAAACTTTAGCGTAAAGAGCGAGGGATTGCGCAGGGGACAACCATTTCATATACGGAGTAATGAGAGCCAATCTCTTTTGGCACTTAAAAAGTGAACTAAAATTTTCAATTTCCATTCAAATGAGCCCTCTCTGAATTTTGATGAAGCAACCCTTCCATAAGAACCATATATATCCCCAGCGCTTAACAACACCTCCGCCGGGCCCTGGGGGCTTGTGTCGACACTGGAGTTTTTTTTATTTGACCTTTGAACAATTTTTAACAAAATGGCTAAGTCAAAATTTTTTTCAAATTCATTTGGGGGAAAGGGGGCATAGAGATCTCCCATGGAGATCCCTCCGATCTCCTTTGGCTACTAAAAACTGAACAAGAGCTGTCAATTTCCAATAAAGTGGACCCTTCTGAAGTTTATACGAACATCCCTTCCACAACAACCATATATGTCCCAAGGGCATAACCTGCAACGCCTGCCTCCAAGTCCTGGGGGATTCTGTCGACCCCGGAGTTTTGGTTATATGATCTTTGAACTTTTTATAAGAAAAATGGCTATCTAAAAGTTCTTATCGGATGGGTTTGAGCAAAGTAAGGCATGGAGGGAGGCTAGTTGCCCTCCAATCTCTTTTGACTCTTAAAAAGTGAATTATAATTTTTAATTTCCAATCAAATGAGCCTTCTCTGAAGTTTATATGAGTATCCCTTCCATAAGAACCATAAATACCCCCAGAGCATAACTTACAACGTCTGCTCTGGGCCCTTGTGGGTTGTGTCGACTCAGGAGTTGTTTTTCTTATCTGACCTTTGAACTATTTTTAGTGAAATAGCTATCTCAAAGTTATTATCGCATGGTTTTGCGGAAAAAAAGGTAGTGGGGAGGGGACTAGTTGTCTTCCCATCTTTCTTGATTCTTGAAAAGTGAACTAGAACTTTCAATTTCCGATAAAACGAACCCTCTCTGAAATTTACATGAGCATCCCTTCCATAAGAACTTTATATGCCCCCATGTCATAACTTCCAACGCCCGCCCCTTGACCCTGGGGGGTCGTGTTGACACCAAAGTTTTTGTTATCAGATGTTTGGGTACTTATGTATTATTCAGAACTCACTCAATAAGTGAAGTTAGGTTCTTTTGTGAAACAAACTACGATACAGGTAAATTTTAATTAAATATTTGGTACTTGTTCATTATTCAAAAGACACACTCAAGAATTTTGCAGAAAAAATCCGGTTTCATAGTCGCCAAGACGAAACTCAATTTAATTTGCTACGCATAGTGATAGAAGATAGTGTCTGACCATGGATTTTGTATTGAAGATTTGGGATTTGCCAAAGACTGGAAAAGAGGCAATTATATTTTTCCAGGATAAGGGACTGTTGCCCACAACAAAACAGTGCGTCAATGGACACAACATGACTGCATACACTTACAAGAAGAAATTTTGGAAGTGTAACAATAGGCTATGTTTGAATTAAAGTCAATTTGAGTGTAAATACGTGGTTTGCTGACAGTTGAATACCATTTATATGGTAATTTTACAATCTTCCTAATAAAGCATTATATTTTCATTACATTTTGTTTTATTTCATTAGCTTTATCAAAAGTTTGGTCTATATATTTGCACATTAGGGGGGTGGGGTGCATTATATCAAATACCTAACATAGCCTAACCTAACCACTTCTATATATAAAATTAATTAAAATGTAGCTGCATCGTAGTTTGTTTCATGAAAGAACCTAACTTCACTTATTGAGTGTGTTCTAAATAATACACAAGTACTGAAATTAGAACTAATTATAAGAAAATGGCTACCAAAGTTTTCATCGGAAGGATTTGGGGGGGGGAGGGCGTGGGGGGCTAGTTGCCCTTGAATCCCTTTTGATTCTTAAAAAATAAACTAGAACTTTCAATTTCCAATCAAATTAGCTTTCACTGACGTTAATGCAAGCAATCCTTCCAAAAGAACCATATATGCCTCAGGGCATAGCTTACAATAACTACCCCTGTGCCCTTGGGGGTTGTGTTGATACCACAGCTTATGTTATCTGACTTTTTAACTATTTTTAACAAAATAACCATCTCAAAATGTTTACCTTATGCATTTAGGGGAAAAGGACGAGGGGGGCTAGTTACCCTCTGATCTCTTTTGACTCTTAAAAAGTGAACTAGAACCTTCACTCTCTAGACAAATGAGCCATCTCAGAAGTTTATATGGCCATTCCTTCCATGAGGACCATGTATGCACTGCATAACTTACAACGCCTAGCCTCGGGCCCTGGGAGGTTGTGTTGACACCATAGTTTTTGTTATCTAACCTTTTAACTATTTTTAATGAAATAGCTATCTCAAAATTTTTATCTGATGCATTTGGGAAAAAGGGCATAGAGGGAGAGGGGGCTATTTGCCATCCACTCTTTTCACCCTTAAAAAGTGAACTACAAATTTCACTTTACAAACAAATGAGTCCTCTCTGAAGTTTATACAAGCATCCCTTCCACAAGAACCATATATACCCCCAGGACTTTGTCGCCTGCCCCTGGGGGGTTGTATCATGACTGAAAATTTCGCTATTTTCACCTAACTATTTTTAACAAAATGGCTATATAAATTTTTTTATTTGATGCATTTGGGGAAAAAAGGGCATGGGGGCAGGCTAGCTGCCCTCTGATCAATTTTTACTCTTAAAAAGGGAACTAAAACTTTCAATTCCAAATCAAATGAGCCCTCTCTGAAGTTTATATAAGTATCCCTTCTATAAGAACCTTAGATTATCCCCGGGTATAACTTAAAACACATGCCCCTGGGCTTTGGAGGTTTGTGGTGTTGACACTGAAGTTTTGTTATCTGACCTTTGAACTATTTTTAGCAAAATAACTAGCTCAAAATTTTATCTGATTGCATTTGTGGAAAAAAGGCGTGGGAGGGGGGCTAATTGCCGTCTGATCTCTCTTGACTCTGAAAAAATAAACTAGAACTTTCAATTTCCAATACTATGAGCCCTCTGTGAAGTTTATACAAGCATCCCTTTCACAAGAACCATATTTGCCCCCCAGGGTATAACTTACAACGCCTGCCCCTGGGCCTTGAGGGGTTATGTCGAAACTGAAGTTTTGTTATATTATCTTTGAACCATTTTTAAAAACTGGCTATCTAAATTCTTATTGAATGTACTTGGGGAAAAAAAGTTAAGAGTTTGATCACTTTTGACTCTGAAAAAGTGAACTAAAACTTTTAATTTATAATCAAATGAGCCTTCCCTGAAGTTTATATGAGCATCCCTTCCATAAGAACTATATTTGCTCCAAGAGCATAACTTACAACACCTGCCCTCAGGCCCTGGGGGATTATGTTGACCCTGGAGTTTTTGTTATAAGATCTTGAACTATTTTTAACAGAATGGCTACCTCAAAATTTTCATCAGATGTATTTGGGAAAGGGGTTGGGGGTTTGGAGGCTAGTTGCCCAGTGATCACTTTTCACACTTAAAAAAGGGCAATAGAACTCTCAATTTCTAATCGAAGGAGCCCCCTTTGAAGTTTATATAACAACCCCTTCCACATGAAGTGCCTCTAGGGAAAAAATTATGGTAATAATAAAACAAAGCCATATGGTCTTTACTAATGCAACGCTATAGCATTGCCCCTGATCTACTAAAATATACCAATAATTATCTAAAATTATTCTGAAAAATTAATTGACAGTTTACTTTAATAAATAAGGACAACAGTCATGGGACCTACTTATGACAAGGTATAAATTTACCTTCAATTACTCTTTTATCCAAAGTGTTTTAAAGAAGTTTTCAGAATTTTATAGCACTTCCTGTTAAAGAGGTTGTATCAGCATTGTAAACCCACTCTCTAGAAGCAAACGATATAAAAAGATAAAAGCTACTTTAAAATTTTTTCTTTAATCTTATCCTTTAGGGCACAGTGAAAAACATTACCATTCATCAACATTGTTGAATAGATTCCCTAAAATATTTATTTTTAGTGAATTGTTCATATTCAACTTGGTACCTTCAAGGAAACACCACAGAATTAAAAAATCTACTTTTATAATGTAAAAAACTCTTACTTATATTATTCCAAAAAGCATTTCATTTTGGAAAAATTCCATGGTGGGGAAATTGCATGCATTTATACAGTTCAAGGTATACTTGACAACTCAGGAGAACTGAGGGTATTGGTGTACCATTAAAAAATACTATGAGTAAATATTTTAGAATTTCAAAATTCAACTTGGAACCTTCAAGGAAACACCATGGAAATAAAAAGTCTACTTTTAACAAGAGCTAAGAGCTCATATGGCACTAGTGACAAGAACGGAAGAGCTCATAAGTATGAACTCTGGCAAAATTCTAAGAATCAATAGATTGCTTTAAAAGGAAAATCAGAGGCTAAATGCCGGTTGGGATTTAAAATAAGAGCTCTGAGTCCCGAGGCCCTTCTAAATATCAAATTTACTAAGATCCAATCACCCACTCTTAAGTTAAAAATACCTCCATTTTTCTAATTTTTCCTCTCCCTTAAGCCCCCCAGATGGTCGAATCAGGGAAAACGACTTTATCAAGTCAAATTGTGCAGCTCCCTGACACGCCTATCAATGTTCATCGTCCTAGCACGTCCAGAAGCACCAAACTCGAGTTTGTGATTGCTATATGTCACTTGGTAGATACCAAGTGCCATAAAAATGGAAAAAAAAACCCTTACATATATTATTCCAAAAGTGTTTCATTTTAGAAAAATTCCAGGGTAGGGAAATTGCATGCATTTATACAGTTCAAAGTATACTTGAATCAGGGGAATTAAGGGTATTGGTGCACCATTAAAAAATACTATGAGTAAATATTTTAGAATGTCAAAATAGTCTTGACAATTTATTGTGTTTCTTTTAGCAAATGAGAATGCTATTCTGATACCAAAGAGAGGTTAAGCACAACAACCTTAAAAATCATGGAATGAAATATGGTATTAGTGTACAGTTCAGTGTAATCATAGAATGAAATATGGAATTAGTGTAGAGTTCAGTGTAATCATAGAATGAAATATGGAATTAGTGTAGAGTTCAGTGTAATCATAGAATGAAATATGGTACTAGCGTGTAGTTGCGTGTAATAAGACGGAAACACAGTTAGGTTCAGAAAATAGCTTTAACAAATAAGAAAATTTGTACTTAAATCAACCTTAAAAGAAGTTTACTTTACCCCCAACCCTCTTTAATTTGCAAATACACAGCAAAAGTTACATATTAATAATACAGTTTTGTGTTTCTTTCATATTGTAGATGTTGCTCTAACCTTAAAAAACTCTAAAATACATACAGTACAAGTATCATTACCAAGTGTTACATATTATTGTATCCTTTAACCTCTGCTAATATAAAAATATATAGCCAAGCCCAATTTATGAATCATTTACACATATTCACTCTTTTGCTTCAGCACAATATATTCAAGTCACCTGATCAGTCAGCACATATCTTCCCTGACAGGTAGCTACATGTTCATCATAATTCTGGCAAGTGTGATTTGACATAATACCTATGAATTGAAGCTGGACTAAATCCAAAAACTTAACCAAAAAAAATAGATGAAATTCTTACTCCATAGTTTTAACCTACTATCAGTGAATTATATTTTCTTGTTTTCTCCTATTTTATCTATATGGTATTATTACGGAAGTTGGGGGAGGGGTTGCAGGAGACAAACTGTCCAAATTACAAAAATAAAATAAATTGGAAAAATAAAATTATCCCTGTTTGTCCTAGCATGTCACCTTCAGAAGACAAGCTATTCTGACCTTTAGCTATTTTGCCAAATTAGGCAGAAAAAAGTGCAAATATAAGCTAGAGGTAAGGAGAGATTATATTTAGACTTATGAATAAGATGTTCAACAAATACAAATCTCTCTTATGGGTAAATGTGCAGTTTAAAACATAATTTAACTAGCATAGAAATGAATACATTACTTGATGCCTTACCTTATCTCATGGGGTCTAGAATTGAGAGGACACAAAAATATTTTTCAGTCCATAGTTGCCAAAATTTTAAAAGCATGTCTAAGAAATCTATCAAGTGAGAAAAAATGCTAAAATTCTAGTTTACCTATAATTTTTATCAATATGTACATGATTCTAAACGTAACATAGCAGCAAGTTGAACATACTATATAATTTCCCTTTCTAGGAAGTCAGTTTATGGTCTTCCCTTCTGACAAAGAGTAATTCTTCACATGCACAAAATAAATTATTAGGGCTATATACCAAACAGTTTGTAGTAACAAACTGTAGTAAGGAGCGATCTGGCTCAATAGTAACCAAAACTCTAAAAAATAGAATTTTGATACCAATAGTTACATCAAAAGAATCACATTTTAATGCTGAGTTTCAAATACATAAGTTTCATCAAGATTAGTTATACCCATCAAAAATTACAAGCCTGAGAAAATTTGCTTTATTTTAGAAAATAGGGGGAAACACCCCCTAAAAGTCACACAATCTTAACGAAAATCACACCATCAGATTCAGCATATCAGAGAACCTTGTTGTAGAAGTTTCAAGCTCCTATCTATAAAAATGCGGAATTTTGCATTCTTTGCCAGAAGACAGATCATGGATGCATGTTTATTTGTTTGTTTTTTTTCCCCCAGGGGTGATCGTATTGAATGAGTGGTCCTAGAATGTCGAGTGAGGGCTCATTGTAATGAAAATTAAAAGTTCTAGTGCCCTTTTTAAGTGACCAAAAAATTGGACGGCATATAGGCCCCCTCCCATGCTCAGTTTTCCCAAAAGTCACCAGATCAAAATTCTGAGATAGCCATTTTATTCACCATAGTCGAAAAACCTAATAACTATGCCTTTAGGGATGACTTACTCCCCCACAGTTCCAGTGGGAGGGGATGCAAGTTACAAACTTTGATCTGTGTTTACCTATAACAATGGTTACTGGGAAGTGTATAGATGTTTTCAGGGGGATTTCTTTGGTTTAGTGGAGACAGCTGAGGGGGGTGGTACGTGGGAGGATATTTCCATGGAGAAACTTCTTATGGAGGAAGAGAATTTCAATGAAGGGGGCACAGGATTTTTTAGCATTATTTGAAAAGACAATAAAAAAATAGATATGAAAAGTTTTTTTTAACTGAAAGTAAGGAGCAGCATTAAAACTTAAAACAAACAAAAATTGTTATGCATATGAGGGGTTTACCTCCTTGTTATGCCTCAATCTTTACTCTAAAGTAATTTTAGTAATTTCAACTATTTATTGTATGGCCTTTGTGATTCAGAGGTCATTCTTAAGGAATTGGGACAAAATCTAAGCTTTAGTGTAAAGAGCAAGGTATTAATGAGGGTTGAACCCCCTTATACACGCAATAAAAACAAACGAATATAGAAGGTCATTACGTAAGTTAATTTGTAAGTTACGTATATTTTTTACCAATGAAAACGTTTGTAAAAAATTACAAGTTCTAGTTGCTTTTTTAAGTAATCAAAAACTTGGAGGGCAACTAGGCTTCCTCCCTTACTCCTTTTTTCTAAAAAACCTTTTGATTAATTGCAATTAATTAATATGCAAATTTTGTTTTAATTATTTATGTGCAGAGCCAAGATCAAAACATGCATTAATTCAAAAATGCCCATAAATGAAAGTAAGGAGCAACATTAAAACTTAAAACGAGCAGAAATTACTCCATATACGAAAGGGGCTTTTCCTCCTCAATGCCCCACTCTTTACACAAAAGTTTCTTACTGTTTTAAAAATAGAGTTGAGAGAAAGAGTCAAACTTTAGCATAAACAGCAGGGCATTGAGGAGGAAAAGCCCCTTTCATATACAGAGTAATTTCTGTTTGTTTTAAGTTTTAATGTTGCTCCTTACTTTCATTTAAAAAAACCTTGTTTTTTTATTTAATGGGACTAAAGGATGGGGAGGGGCGCATTTAAAAACAAATGAATTGGTATAACTGAGAGGGCATACAAAACAAAATGAGTAGATTTTCAACTTGTCCCTGTGTCAAATATGGAATCTTATTAACATTAACCACATTAAGAATTCTGCCACAAACAATTGTTATCATTTAGGGATAACCAATATCTGGTTATCCCTATAAACCAATAAAAACTTAAAAAATTAAACTTATTACATATATGAAGGGAGTTGCCTCCTCCTCAACACCTTCCTCTTTATGCTAAAGATTTAATTTTGTCACAATTCTTTCAAAATGACTACTTAAACACAATGTTTGTTTAATTGGAACAATAAGAAGTTTTTCTCAAAAGTAATAAAAACTTTAACATAGAGTGAGATGTTGAGGAGGAAGCAATGCATTTTATATACATAAAAAATTCTGTTTGTTTTAAGCTTTAATGTTGTTCCTTACTTTCAGTTAAAATAACTTATTTTTTTATTTAATTTCTGATTGTTTTTTAAATAATGCTGGGAAATTTGTTGCCCCCTTCATGGAAAATTCCATGTTACCTTCTCCCCCCCCCAACAGAAAAAAATCCCCTCTGAAAATGTATGTATACTTCACAATAACCAATACTATATGTGAACAATAGGCAATGTTCATAACTTGCAGCCCTTCCCCCAAGGACTGTGGAGGATTAAGTCATCCTCAGGGCATAGTTATTAGAATTTTCTACTATGCTGAAAAAAATGGTTATCTACAAAATTTTAATCAGGTGACTTTGGGAAAAAATGAGCATGGGAAGTTGCCCTTCAATTTATTTGGTCACTTAAAAAGAGCACTAGAACTTTTTATTTCTGTTTGAAAAGGCCCTCTCACAATATTATAGGACTAATGGGTTGTATGATTACCCCTGGGAAGAAAAAAGAAACATCTGTAATCTTTTCACTGTAGTCTTAATTCCATATTTTTGCAGATAGGAACTTGAAACTTCTACAGTAGGGTTTTCTGATACTCTGAATTTGATGGTGTTATTTTCATTAAGATGATGTTTTTTTTAGAGGGTGTTTTCTCTTATTTTTCTTTTTTTTTGATTGGTTGAATTCTTAGTTGATCAGAATACAGACCTCACACTGCTGTCTACAGGGCTCATGGACTAATACACTTTGCTCTACAGATAATGTTATCTGTAAGCAAAATTGGATGTTTATTTTTTTCAGATACAGCTGGCTAGTTTAAACATAAAAGTGAAAGGGGAAAATCTTGGATATTAACATTAATGGATGCATAAGTTTTTTACTTCCTACTATACACAAATCATCAGTGATAACTACAATTAGCCTAGTATTTAAAATATAATTTGGGCAACTCCAACTCTCTCTGCTTCAAAGCCCTGCCAACTTTATACAATTTTAGTTTGCCCCACAGAGGAGAAGGGTCAACCAGAAATGGGTGCATTTCTAGAATTAGCATTCCTAAGTGCTAAACACCTAGTATGGAAACTATGCTGCTCTACAGTATAGGGTAAACCAACCGGTACTCAGTCACAGACTAATTCCCGGGCAGAATTTTTGATTGGATTGCAACATGCCCAATAATGGGTCTCTCGAGCACCCGATCTCAGTCAGAGACTTGCTTTTTCTGAGTCACTTCCGAAAAACCTGTTTAGATATTCTTTGCTGAGATCTATGACTCAGGCTCTTTGTCTGGTTATTAGACATTTTAATGTCTTGAAATTTGTTATTTTAAATTGGATTTTCAGAGAGAAAATAGTGGATCCAGGATTTTCTTTGGGGGGGAGGGGTTCACAATAGGTTGCTTAGATAAACTTGCAAACAAAAAATGCCCGCAAAATAAAGGGAACCTCAACAATTATGCGCCGTAGGGTAGAGGAAATGGTCTAAAGTATTGAAGAGTTTGGCCTTTATTTTAATGTTTTAAGATGAACAGAGGAGGTGATATGTTGTATAATGCGGAGCATTGATTAGATGAAAATAGGCAGTAAAGTGGCCATCATTTCTCACAAAAACTTAAATTAATAAATTTTGCGCTTCTCATGCATTTATTTTCTATTATACAAATTCGCTAAAAAACTACTAGGCTGTGTTGTAAAAGCCATCCATCTTTGCAAAACAAGCAAACCCAAAAAACCAAAACAGACTACCAAAAAAGTAATGATAGGCCTATCAATTTCTTTGCCTTAGTGCCATAGCAAGACAGACTCAAAAACAAATTTTTGACAGTAAAAAGAAGTTATGATTTTAATTTCTCCTCCTTGTTACTACAAAATGAAGATCTTCGCCTTGCAGTTGGCTTTTGCAGTAATACGGACAGATTCCGTTGATAAACCTAAATTTAATTAAATAATTTTTGGCGGTATGCGACATTAGTAAAACTTAACAAAGACCGCACAAAGTGACTAAAATCTTCTTTCAAACTGGTTTACAAAAAAAAAGTCTTAATATTGAAAAATTTATGAAAAACTCAACTATTAAAAATCAATTACAAAGAAAAATTACTTTCGTCCAGGCCCAAACCAGAGCAAGCAGTCCCAACCAAAAATACAACATCATGTCATGGGGGGGGGGGGGGGGGTGCTCCTGTGCCCTCCTTGGATCCGCCCCTTTTATGAATGAAAGATTTAGCTGTCATTTGAAGACTGGGCTGCTTTGAGGTGAAGACGCTCACATGAGTGAATTGCAAATGCTTAAAACAAATTTAATCAAACAGTTTATGGTAACAAATTGTAGTAAGAAGCGACCCGGCTCAATAATAACCGAAACTCTTAAAAACGGAATTTTATATACCAGTAGTTACAACGAAATAATCGAATTTTAATGCTGATTTTAAATATATAAGTTTCATCAAATTTAGTTATACCCATCAAAAGTTACGAGACTGAGAAAATTTGCCTTATTTTAGAAAATAGGGGAAAACACCCCTTAAGAGTGATAGAATCTTAACGAAAATCACACCATCAGATTCAACGTATCAGAGAACCCTATAGTAGAAGTTTCAAGCTACTATCTACAAAAATGTTGAATTTCGTTTTTTTTTTGCCGTATTTTTTCCAGGGGTGATCGTATCGACCCAGTGGTCCGAGAATGTCGCCAGAGGACTCATTCTGACGGAAATTAAAAGTTCTAGGGCCTTTTTTAAGTGACCAAAAAAATGGAGGGCACCTAGGCCTCCTCCCACGCTCATTTTTTTCCTAAATTCACCGCATCAAAATTCTGAGATAGCCATTTTATCCAACTTAGTCGAAAAACCTAATAACTATGTCTTTGAGGACGACTTACTCCCCCATAGTCCCCGTGGGAGGGACTGTAAGTTACAAACTTTGACCAGTGTTTACATGTAGTAATGGTTTTTGGGAAGTGTATTGACGCTTTCAGGTGAATTTTTTGGTTGGGGGAGGTTGAGCGATTGTGGGGAAAAGTTTCCGTGGGGGAAGAGAATTTCCATGAAGGGGGCGCGGAATTTTCCAGCATTTAAAAAATATGAAAAACTTTTCAACTGAAAGTAATGAGGAGCATTAAAACTTAAAACGAACAGAAATTATTACGCATATGAGGGGTTCACTTCCTTCTAATACCTCGCTCTTTACGCTAAAGTATTTTTAGTATTTTCAACTATTTATTCTACGGTCTTTGTTATTCAGGGGCCATTCTTAAGGAATTGGGACACAATATAAGCTTTAGTATGAAGAGCGAGGTATTCACGAGGGGGCGAACCCCCCTCATATAAGTAGTAAAAACATACGAATATAGAAGTTCGTTACGTAAGTTAATTCGTAAGTTACAAAAACGTTCGTAAATAATTAAAAGTTCTAGTTGCCTTTTTAAGTAGCCGCAAATTGGAGGGTAACTAGGCCTCCTCTGCTCCTTTTTCTCTAAAATTATCCGATCAAAACTATGAGAAAAACATTTAGCCAAAAAAAAAATATAGGCAAATTTCGTTTTAATTATTCCAGTGTGGAGAGCCAAAATCAAAACATGCTTTAATTCAAAAACGTTCAGAAATTAAATATATAAAAAACAAGTTTTTTTAACTAAAAGTAAGGAGCGACATTAAAACTTAAAACGGACAGAAATTACTCCGTATATGAAAGGGGCTGTTCTCTCTTCAACACCCCGCTCTTTACGCTAAAGTTTTTTAATGTTTTAAAAAATGGAGTGGAGAGAAAGCAGAAAACATTTACCAGATAACCTAATTTAATCCTCACTGAAGCAAATTCATGGGTTAGCCTTGTGCAGCCGAGTGTCTGGCGTAAAATTATTAATTTATTTAGAATTTTTAATATTTATTTTTTCATTAGCGATAATACTTCGATCACAGAAATTGAAACAGATGATATTTGCAACACAATGGATACAACCAATAATGGAGCAGCAGGACCAGTCCGTAGAATCTACCAAAAGAAGGGCCCAAACCGTGAACGAAAATATCATGAAGAACAAGTCCAGCAAGCGATAAGGGATCATTTTATAAATCGTAAGTCAATCAGGGAGGTCGCTAAATTAAATGAAGTTCCAAGAAGTATGCAGACTGATCAAATTAAAAAAATTAAAAAAGAGGGGAAAGGCTGGGAGGAGCCATGGATAAAGCCAAAACGAGGACCTCCTCCTATTTTTGGTGAAGATATTGAGGCACAAGCTGTAACCTGGGCGAAGGACTGCCAAAAAGTCGGGTTTCCAGTTACAAAGGAGCAATTACGAAGCACTTTGGGACAGGTAGCGAAAGAAAAGGGTTTGTCTCATAAATTTTCAAAAGATGGGATACCAGGGGTAAGGTTCATGGGCAACTTTTTAAAACGAAACAATGACCTGACAGTACGTATTGCGGAACCGACACATGGGGGGAGGGCGACCTTGACAAAAGAGAGAATTCTCAATTTTTTCACTACCTCAAAAAGAGTAACTTCTGACAGACAAAACTTTCTGAGAATGACTACAAATCCTGCTTTATGGTTTAACTGCGACGAGACTATGATTAGGTACGATCCACCTTTGCCGGTTTTAGCACAGAGGGGATCTAAAAATTAAGGTTTTGCTGCATAAAGAATTTCGTTAAAGTAAAAGAATGCAGGGCTAAAGTCTATGCTATTTCAAAATTAAATAGAGTAGTGTGGTATGTTAAAATACTAAAAATGATTTGATTCTATAAATTGTCGTTTATTTTAATCTATAGCGAGCGTAATTATCTTTTTTGTCCTAAAATAATCTGAGTATTCTAAAAAAGGAAAACTTTCACAAATGCAATATTTATCAATATAATACAAAATAAACAAATATAAGCAAAATATATACATTTAATTACACTCTCTGGGCTAAAGATTATTAAACAAAGTGGGATATAGTAAGCGATTAAATTGGAATGCTGTAAATATATAGGCTACAGCGATAGAATAGTCAATAGTCCCAGTAATTTGGGGAAATCCAACCATTAAGAATTTAAGCCTGAATTTTTCGATGTAGGCCTGCGACAGATATCTTTATACTTTGTTTCAAAGTCTTAGCGAAATTTGTCATTTTATTTTGTTTTAGTTACGTCTGAATTAAGGCTTAATTTAGCAATTTGTCCTTATTGGTTTAATTAAACACGATGAAACTTTATTTTTGGTAATAATTCTTATAGGCTTGCTTTTTTTTTTTCGTTAACTGTGGACCCAAAAAGATTTTGACGAAGACACTTTTGACTCTAGGTTTGCTACGAAAACAGATGAAAATTTTTGACATATATTTTGACAAAATGACTGATTTAGTCTGCACAAGTTGTGTGCATTGCACAGAGACCACACCCCATTTTCTCCCCCAAAATCAGTGGCGCCTCACCGTGACGGGGAAGTGTAACAAAATGGAGTTAAACTGGGTAAGATTTGCCATTAGAGAGAAAACATAAAATAAAAGAATATAATGGCAGAAAAACTGGGGGAGGAGGCAGCTGCCCCCAGGCCTAGAACTGCCACTAAATAAAATTAGGAATTTTTCACCCAATGATATTTTAACTCATTTTGGACAAGTACACTGCTTAGATTTGAAGCCTAGATTTAATTGCTTATTGATTTTTAGAAAAGCTTATATTTCGATGACGCACCGTAGGCTATAGTGTTCACGGTGGAACACTACATTTTCATAAAGTTGATCACGAGTCCATCACTAGATCTTCAAGTCTACGAGTTCCAACAAGAGTCCATCTACAGTCCAAGCATTTCATCGAAAAATTTGCCATTGACCACCGAAGTTTGAAAACAGAAGATTGTCTTGAATTTATTAAATAAAAAAAACAAGTTTTTTTAACTGAAAGTAAGGAGCGACATTAAAACTTAAAACGAACAGAAATTACCCCGTATATGAAAGGGGCTGCTCCTTCTTCAACGCCCTGCTCTTTACGCGAAAGTTTGACTCTTTCTTTTAACTCTACTTTTTTAAAACAGTAAAAACTTTAGCGTAAAGAGCAGGGCGTTTCGAAGGAGCAGCCCCTTTCATATAAGGGGTAATTTCTGTTCGTTTTAAGTTTTAATGTCGCTCCTTACTTTTAGTTAAAAAAACTTGTTTTTTTTAATTTAATTTCTGAACGTTTTTTAGTTAATCCATGTTTTGATTTCGGCTCTCCGCAGATGAATAATTAAAGCGAAATTTGCATATTTATTTATTTGGCTAAATGGCTTTCCCATAGTTTTGATCGAATGATTTTGCAAAAAAAGGAGGGGAAGGAGGCCCAGTTGCTCTCCAATTTTTTGGGTACTTAAAAAGGCAACTAGAACTTTTAGTTTTTACGAACTTTTTCATTAGTAAAAGATATACGTAACTTACGAATTAGCGTACGTAACAAACTTCTATGTTCGTATGTTTTTATTACGTATATGAGAAGGTTCGCCCACTCGTCAATAATTCTTTGCATTAAAGCTTAAATTTTGTCCCCTGAATCACAAAGGCCGTAGAATAAATAGTTGAAATTACTAAAAATCCTTTAGCGTAAAGAGTGAGGTATTTGGAGGAGGTGAACCCCTTAGATGCGTAATATTTTCTGTTCGTTTTAAGTTTTAATGCTACTCCACACTTCCAGTTGAAAAAAACTTTTTCATATGTATTTTCTCATTGTTTTTTTAAATAATGCTAGAAAATGCTGCGCCCCCTTTATGGAAATCTTCTTCCCCCATGACAAATTCCTCCATGGAAAATTTCCCCCACATAGTCCCCTCTTCTGAACCCCCTCCCTCCTGACCAAAAAATCCCCCTGAAAACGTCTCTACATTTCCCAATAACCATTAATATATGCAAACACTGGTCAAAATTTGCAACTTGCAGCCCCTCCCACAGGGACTGTGGGGGAGTAAGTCGTCCTAAAAGACATAGTTATAAGGTTTCTTGACTATACTGAATAAAATGGCTATCTCAGAATTTTGATCCGACTACTTTGGGAAAAAAATGAGGGTGGGAGGGGGCCTAGGTGCCCTCTGATTTTTTTGGTAACTTAAAAAGGGCACTAGAAATTTTCATTTCCGTTCGAATGAGCCCTCTTGCAAAATTCTAGGACCACTGGGAAAAAGGAAAAAAAGATAGGTTTAAGATTTCGTCAAAAGTTTCCAAAATACCGTTTTCTCCCCATTTTCTACCACCCTATTTTCAGCAAATACAAAGATGCTTGATTGTGTAATTCTAGTATATTTATACAAAATTTCGACCGTGAAAAACCGGTTAAATCTGTTCGAACCTCTGTAGCTACTATGACGTATCTTAGAAACAGTGACAGAAAAAATTCTAACTTTGCCATTGCACCCGCCGTATCAAAATTGATTTATTTCCATCGTCAGCTCAAAGCTGAAATCCGGGGTTTGGCAGAAGACAAGTGTTACTGTTACAGACAAGTGTTAAAGACAAGAGGAACTTTGTCCTTTCTACTAAAACTCCCTTTGATGAAATAAGTCATTATTTATTTTCTTCTTTTTTAGTTTGCAGAGTTGATCACTCTGCAAATTATTTTGCAGCGTACATTGGAGTGTACCCTTTTATTCTATTTTGCAGATTAGATTGAAGTGAGGATAGTTGAGGGAGTTCTTTTATTAATTTTGAAGAAGACATACTATTGTAGCAACTTGCAAACTACATAACACTGAATAAGTTATGATTTCATGGTATTAAAAAAAAGGCATGTGGCATTTTCAGAATTTTATAAGAAGGTGAAAAATATAATTGGAAGGTCGTGGCGAGGCAAGTTTTTTCTTCAAAGATTTGAATACAAAACAAGAACTAAGAGCACTTATGGCACTTGTGATGAGGTCGGAATAGCCAAGAGCTCATATGATATGAGCTCTAGCAAAATTCTAAGAATCAATAGGTTGCTCTAAAAGGAGAATTAGAGGCTCACGGCCTGTCCGAATTTAAAATATGAGCTCTGAGTCACGGGTCCTTCTAAATATCAAAAATTCAAAATATCAAATATCAAATATCTTCCAAACATCAAATTTCATTAAGATCTGATCACTCCTTCGTAAGTTAAAAATACCTCATTTTCTCTAATTTTTCAGAATTGAACCCCCCCCCCCCAAAAAAAGATCAGATCCGTTCCTGTTATATCAATCATGTATCTAGGAATTGTGATTATTTTTCCCACTAAGTTTCATCTCGATCCCTTCGCTCTAAGCGTTTTCGAAATTTTAGGTTCCCCCCCACTCCACTCCCCCCAATGTCGCCAGATCCGGTTGGGATTTTAAAAAAAATAGCTGAGACACGATATCCTTCCAAATAAAAAATTTCATTAAGACCCGATCACTCCTTCGTAAGTTAAAAATAGCTCATTTTTTCTAATTTTCAGAAATACCCCCCTAACTCCCCCAAAGAGAGCGGACCCGTTCCGCTTATGTCAATTAAGTATCTAGGACTTGTGCTTATTTTTCCCATTCAGGGTAAATAAAAAAAATATAGATTGAAAAAAAAATAGAATAAAATATATATGTGATGCAACATTTTTGTATTTCTTAAGATGCAATCATTACTAATAACTGATATCCTTGTAGAGTAAAAATAGAAAGAAATAGACCGACTTTGTTTTATAGTTCATGTCTTTGGCTGGAAAGTGGTGATTTTCCGTTCTCAAGTGTGTCTGGCTAGTTGTCATTGTCTTGACAACATAATTTAAGAACTGTTTCTAGCTGAGGAAGCGTCTGAATTTAGCTGTGGCAAGATGATCTTACGATCATTGACTTATTTTATAGAAATGTAACTGACAATGAATGCCTGATTTTATCAGATTGGAAATTTACAATGGAAATACGTATTTTTTTCTGAGTCGCAAAAATTTGCCCATCCTAGGAAAATTTTATTACAAACACTGAAGTTTCGCATGTGATTAGAGTACAAGAGTTCAACTATCTTAATTGGAATTTTACCAGATTTTAGGAGACAAGTCCTAAGATTTTCCATGTCATTTTAATCTTTTATCTCAGAACTTCGTAAGTTCAAGGGAAATTTTTCATACAAGATTATTCGCAAGCCAACTGTGAAAGCTAAAAAAGCGTATCGCACAAAGCTGTTTTTCTCAATTGCTCTTAGTTAGCCTTCTGATTCTTGTAACTTTAATTTTATGAGAAATATCTAAACTGATGAAACCTAGTTGTCTTAGGATAATTTTTGGGTGGTTTAAAGGCCTACTTATCATGCGTTTAAGTTCCATCTCTGTTCAAATCACCAACTCAAAAAAAAAATATTAGAAATTAGACATTTGAACGTTTTTGCTCGCGTAGTTATACAAAAGCAAAGGTCGCTGGATGGAAAGTCTTCACTTGCCAAATAAACAGAAATACCAGCAAAGCATATGCATGACCAAAAGGCATATTGAATATAGAATCAATTTGCATCAAACAGCTTTAATTCAACATTAAATTCAGCTTTAACTCAGCTCATTAATATTCAGCATTAATAACAATGAAACAGATTTGATTTTTAAATGTCAAAACAGAACCGAATTATTCAGAATATTCTTTTGTATACATTACATTTAAACATTGCATAGAATACAAGCATTTCTTACATCTACCACATTTGTATCTAGTGTGCATCGAATTTGTACCCAGCAAATTGATATTAGTAATTTTCAAGGGATGATCATGAAATTGTTTAGTAAACCACAGACAAAAGAAAACCATTGGAAAGCAAAATCTAATTCAATGTATTTCAATTCAAGTATTTCTTATTACTTGCGAAAATAAAGACCACAAATCAAGAAGGATCCAGCTTATATTATTGCAATCGGCCTAAACTCCTGCACATACTCTTGGATTCCACTTTTAATTGCTCAAATAAGAAACGTCTTCCTTACAAATTTCACATTAAGAAGTTTTCTCATCTGTATGCAGTCATTTGTGCGCGTTCAAATAGTCTTTTCAAAAAAGCCTTTTTTACATATATTAGATTTAGAAGGTTAATCACCTTTACACAGTCTTTGTGTTTAAAATATTCAATTGGGAAAAGTTTTTGTGACATACATCACATTAAAACGGTTTCTCACCCATATGCACTCTCGGATGTGGTTTTTTTATTTGTTATTTTATTTGTTAAGAATTTTGTTATTTGTTGTTGTTATTGCTTTTAATTATTGTTATTGTTCGGTTAAGAAGAGGGGATGAGCAGCACTGTCACTGAAAGAAGTACAAGAAAGAAAGTGTTATGAATCTGAATTTTGAATCATTGACAACAAGGATTGTTTTGCTTTTTTCCATATTAAATGCGAGTCAGATTACTCTTTTGTATACATCACATTTAAAGATTGCATAGAATACAAACATTTCTTACACCTATCAAATCTGTACCACATATGTGACAGGTTTTGTCACATACAGCACATTTAAACGCATTCGCACCTGTATGTACTCTTTGGTATGTGTTTAAATTATGCGCTAGACAAAAGATTTTGTCATATACATTTCATTTAGAAGGTTTACCACCTCCATGCAGTCTTTTATGCTTGTTCAAAGACACCTGTTGAGAAAAACATTTCTCACATACATCACATTTGAATGGTTTCTCACCCGTATGCACTCTTTGATGCGTGTTCAAATTTGATGCTTGAGAAAAGGTCTTGTCACACACATCACATTTAAGCGGTTTTTCACCCGTATGCACTCTTTTGTGCGTGTTTAAATTTTGTGCTAGAGAAAAGGTTTTGTCACACACATCACATCTAAACGATTTCTGACCTGTATGCACTCTTTGATGCGTGTTCAAATTGGCTGCTTTAGAAAAGGTCTGGTCACATACATCACATTTAAAAAGTTTTTTACCCGTATGCACTATTTGATGCGTGTTCAAATTTCCCGCTTGAGAAAAAGTTCGGTCACATACGTTACATTTAAACGGTTTTTCACCCGTATGCACTCTTTGATGCGAGTTCAAATTTGCTGCTTGAGAAAAAGTCTTGTAACATACATCACATTTAAATGGCTTATCCCCTTTATGTGTTCTTTGATGTATTTTCAATTTTCTATACTTTTTACTGTGAAGGCGACTTTTCGAACATGTTATCTCTTTTTTTAAGCCTTTTACTTTAGATTCCAAAGCAAATAAATCTGAGAAACCACTGGAAGATGAATTCTTTGAAGCACCTAGTGACAAGTGACCTGAAAATAAAAAGAAGTCTACCGAGTTTAAAAACAAGTGATGAAGAGGAAAAAAGAAAAGAATGCACATCATTCGTTGAAGTCAAACATGTTTGGGGGTAACTGCAAATCTGGGTAATATGTCAACCTAGTGTTGCCAATGGTAAATTTAGTCACATTAAATTTTGATGTTTTTCATATTTTACCTTAGCTCTAGGGACCCCGTAAAATTGGTATTTTACCTCTTTTTCTCATTTACGTAATTTGCCGGTATTTTAGATATTTTACTGATTAAACCGATGTTTTACATATTTTGCTGTCATGTTTAACTGCACTTTATAGTTATCATTTTGCAATGCTACCCGAAGGCCGGGAAAACAGGTTTGGATATGACATTGTTACTGTGATTTTGACTAAAAACATTGCAGGGCAAAAAAGAAGCAATATAATTGCACTATTAATAGTATGGTAATCGCATACTATTACTGCATAAAATCTAAATAATGACGAAGACCACACTGCCTTTCCATAATACAAATACAGAAGAGAGAATAATGATGACTTTTTTCTTAAGATAGTGGACGAACAAAACCTGTTAGAATATTTTGGTCTTCAGCAAAGAGATAAACAATACAACACTTACAATAAACGTTCTTGGTTAAAAATCTATTTTTTTAAATAGCCTAGGCATCATTACTTCTCAACGAAAAGTTCAGCCAAGACTTTCGTTAAAAAGTAATGATGAGAAATTTTGCACAACAAAAAAGTACGGATCTAAAAGTCTTTTTATGAGTTACCGCAAACATATTCCAAAACGGAGTCAATGCAGGGACATGAGGCATCACAAAAGCGTAGTAGACACAGGCAAAAATACGCCTGCTAAGCAAGATTTACAGCGAACTAGTACAACAAACGCTTTTCTAAGTTTCTCCCTTAGATGAGAGCTAAGGAGAGGCCATGTCGTTTTTACGCTATCCCCTATCAGGAGACCAAGGTTCTTAATACAAGCAGATAACTGAACGCTCTGATTTCCTAACTGTACGTATCCAACATCACCGACAGATTTGCCGAAAGGAAGGACCACGCTCTTCGAAGCATTAAAATTGAGACTAATTTCGGCATATTCCCTACTAAGCACAGAAAAATTTTTTAAAACAGACGACACAGTTCTGCTTAAATTCAGAATGTCGTCAGTGTAATTGAGTATGGAAAGGTCCAAACCTTTAAAAAAAACTAATTCTAGCCTTTTTTCTGGGGTGCAACCACACTATTATACAATAGTGGTGAGGTAATCTCACCCTGGCAGAATCCTTTCCAAACTCGAGGTACGGCTTTACACATTACGCAACCATGACGAATAGGTACTTTCACGACATCACATAATCTTGCATACAGATTTTTAATACCTGCACAGCTGAATAATTGGGACTTCAAAGCTGTGCACTATACAGCAAACGGGAATGCACACCAGAATCGAAAGCACGAAAGACATTATGAGCAGCATAGACAGGAAACTCGCCACTACTCTCTATATCTTTCAGAACGTTGGCAAGTATATAATGCACGTGTTCCCGACTAAAGCCTTCCATAAATCCAAACTGGTTATCAAGAGTTGAACAAGCCTTATTCACGTCCTTAACCACTAGTAACACCAGCAATTTACATATAGCAGAAGAAACTTTTATAGCCCTACATGAACAACATTACCGGCTATCTTCATCTTTTTTCGGAACAGAAATCAATGTACCAACACAAAAAGAATCAGGACCAATAACAGAACTAAGAATGAATTGGTAAAACAAATGTAGAATCTGCAGCGGCTTATCACTTGCATTTAATAAACGAAAGCCACACAAATACTGATCATAATCATGCGCGAACTTTTTTCGAAGGTGAATGGTAGCACTATAAACATCAGAGGCCATAACTACGAAACCGATATCTGATACAGTATCAACTAGACTATCTACTAGTAGTGATTCATAGTGGGTTTCTAACACTGGATCAGGTTGATAAAATTCACTAATGGAATGGTTGATCCAGTTACTCTCACTTGGAAGCTCTGAAGCGACAACTTTTGACTTTTCCCCTGATGAATCTCTAGATTCCATTTAGGTTAGTTGTGAGACGCTCGTCCCTGCAGTCAATAATCTCAGCTTTATGATTGGCAAGACACTTGGCAAAAAGACGTTTGGTATATAACCGTATGTCATTTACATGACATACGTCATGTTAAATTGTGATGGTTAGTTGTGAGACGCTCGTCCCTGCAGTCAATAATCTCAGCTTTGTGATTGGCTATGATAAAAGGCCTTTTCTATATTCGTAAGAATGAATTGCAAGGTTAAAGACAGTAGATTATTTTTAACGGCACATAGAAATTCATTTCAGGGAACATTTGAAAATTATAACCCCATCTACTTTAGTTTATTCCATCGATTTCATACGCTTTGTTAAGTAGGACGGCCTTTTATGCCTGAAACACACTTGGTGTTTTTGACCGAGTGTTTCTTAGAGATGTATTGCCATGGACACATTGGGCAGAAAAAAGCCGTAATGGTAAAACAAACAGTAACAATGCGGCCGTCTATTATCAAAACAAAAATAATGAACGGCATTATTTTATAGCCTATGCCGAGTTGGGAGCGGACAAAATGCAAGAGGACACACTCAGCCTTTTATTTAGTGCTGATGAATGAGTGTGCTTGCAGAGGGTACATCATAAAAAAGTAATAAATTGGAATTCAACATTGATTTTTCAAAGATTTTTTTTTTTAATAGAGAAGGGAGAGGAAGATTGTAAAACGAATGCTAGATAATTTGATTGGGGAAACTCCAGACTCTCATAGAAGTTTAAAGAGTCAGGGGATTCAGCCCAAATTAGCCCCTGCCTTTGACCCTAAACAAATCAAAACCTATTTTTTTATAAATGAATAAAATGAGTATTAATAAAATTCGTACACTCAAATTAAATACTATTTTAGAAAAACTTGAATTCATTCGCGTTAAGTTAATTTCTACCTATTGCTTCTCGAAACAGAGGAAAGGTATTACCTTATTAAGTCAAGGAAAACAAGCATCTTTAAAAATTGTCATTAAAATCTAAAAAACACAAGCAAAAATAGAAAAAAAATTACTCAATTGGTCTTCTAGATACATTGCAACTCTAAAATAGCAATTTTACACAACATTTTCCTAGAGAACACCTTATTTTACCAATTTTACCAGTTACGCCAGTCTTACTTACCAGGTTTTATTTTGTGATAGTCTTACAACAATACGTCAACTTGGCAAAGAATATGTTTATACTTTTCAGAAACCTTTTTTATAACATTAGCGGTGAAGTTCCTCATATACGTCGCCATTTTAACTATTTCTCATAAACTTCAGTCACCACTATTGATGAGTAAGGTGTAAGATGCCACCAGGACATAAAGGCTATGGAGGATTGCCACCAAAAAAGCTGAGCCTATGGGGCTCTTTCAATTACAAATCGAAGTTCTAATGCCCGTTTAAGAGTCAACAGCAAGTGGAGGACAATCAACCCCGCTACCGTGGCTGTTTTCCAAAAATTCTTGCCATCAAAATTTATAGAGAAATGCTTGTTCAAAAAAACTAAAGGTAGAATAAATATACTTCTGAGATTGATAATCCCCCTTCATACTTTGGGATAAGGGCTATAAGTTCAGCAAAATAACCATTGTTAACATACAGTGTTTATAGAAAAGAAGCGTCGTTCAGACTTTGGAAGGGACTCACTGAATTGAAAATTGGAAGTTAAAGAACCCTTTTTAAGGGAAAAAAGCGTTAAGAGGGCAACCAGCTCTTACTCCTCTCTTCCCCCCCCCCAAAAAAAAAAAATTCTCCAGTTCAAAAATTTTAATGCAAATTTTGTTCATAGTTTTCTATAGGTCAAATTACTATAATTAATAAGTTGACAACATATCCCACAGCTGCTAAGGCAAGGACTGTAAGTTTTAGAAGTTACTTTTTATTAACAGGTAAGTTTTTACAAAGAAAAGAGGGTATGTTAGATCCTAATATTCAATAAAGCTTAGAGTACTACGATGAATACAGATTTATATCTTAATCTATAAAGAAATATATACAGTAAAAAAGTAGATAGTGAAAACTACAAGGAGATCTACAGCTTATGGGCTGACTGTGAAGCATTTTGAAACAATATTCGCCAAACTACTTTCACGTGAAAGTTTGAAAACTTTCAGTTTAGGCAAAAACCTGCTCCTCGGAATAAGATAAAACAACTTCCTTCTTAAGATTAGGCTCTTTTGTCCTATTTCTGTCCACTAAACTATTATCCGATATATTTGATTCTGACAAAACCAAATGTTTAAGATATACCTTTGATATCAGAACCTGTGGGTCCTGATTCCTGGATTTCATATTCAAATTTACAAGGACTTGAAATGCTGGGTATAGTGGGCAAAGGAATATCTTCACGTTTCGGAGACAAAAATTGGTTTGGAATGTGGATTGGCTTTTCACTTTCACCTGGTAAAGGATCATCAATTTCTAAAACAAAATTTAAATTCAACAGACATTGAAAAAATTCAAACAATAAAGCTATCTAAACATATGCAACTGCTTTTATTCTTAGTCATGTTAAAAAAAAATACACAGACTTTACATGTATATTGAAGATACATATATACATTAAATAAGATATATTTGCAGTTTTTTTCACAAATCGTTTTTAAAATCTGTTTTTCATAAAGCAAAAGAAAACATCAAAAGAAAACATAAAACTTTCAAATTAACAGTAATTAATTGAATAAAACAAATTGAATATTTAATAATTAAATAAAGCTAAATAAACTTCTTAGTCATTAAAAGTTCAAAATCTTCCCGTTCATCTGCGAATCCAAGTGACTTGTGGGTCAATTGCCAATCCTAAAACACGATATTCCATCTAAGACTCTAAGTGGGGAAATCTATTAGGCTTAGGTTACTTGTTCACCAATGAGTCCAAGCAAATTCAGTCCGGCGTTTTGCATACAAGTCTAACTGATATTGTCAATTTCAGTCAACCCGAATACCTCAATCATCCCCATTACAATTCCAGTAGGCTTTCCTAGTAGGCATAGCTCATATGATGAGAAGAATCTTAGTTGCCCAATTGTCTTCAAAGTCCTGTAGACTTGGTCAGTCATAAGTCGTTGAAGACCTTATTTTATTTGGGATTTCCAATTTCCTTCAAATGGCTAATAGAAATTCATAAACTATTTGAATTAACTTTGTTCCATGACTATCTTCCTTAGTTCTGCCTTACCATAGGCTATATGAATGGATGAAAGTCATTGGATGAAAGTCAATGGATGATGTCATTTCAACAAGTGAAATGACATCATTTATATATAATTCTGAAAGAGGCTTATGTCAGCTTTGCCTCTCACTCAGACTATCAGATTGCCTTGGCTTTTCTCTAATTAGCCATCACTACTTGGGAATTTTAGAATTTGATTTTTCTAAGCTTAAAAGGTTATACCCCTACTCAATTTTAAAAACCAATAGGCAGAAATTATCTAAAAGTATATTCATTCAATTTTTGTTAAAATACTATTGAGTTTAGAGTGGATAATATTGAGTTTAGAGCAAATCATATTAAGTTTAGAGCAAATAAATTTGACGAACACTCTTTTTTTTATTTATAAAAAATAGGCTTTGATTTGCCTAGGGTCGAAGGCAGGGTTAATTTGGGTCCAGTCCCCTAACACCTCAAACTTCTTTGAATTTCTGGACGCTTTCTAATCAATATATCTAGCATATTTTTTTTTTAAATCGTCGTCTCTCATCCCAGGATAAAAAGAAAATATTTTATTACTTCCAGTTTACTTCTTTTTTTTTATGATATACCTCTGCAAATACAATCATTTATCAACTGTAAAAAAAAGAAGAAAAAAAGGCTAATTGTTTCTCCTTCCATTTTCATCTGGTTATATTTTAGCGTAAGCGGTAAATTGAAAGATCGTTTATTTGCCCTTTGTTTATTGTTTTGCAAATAAACGTCGCATTGCTGCCGTCGACGTTTGTTTTACCAAGCGTGTTTTTTCCATCCAAAGTGTCTATCGTAGCACTTTCTCAGAAACACTCAGTAAAAACACCAAGTGTATCTAAGGTTGCCAACTGCCGACGTGAAAAAAGAGTGCAAATCAAAGTCAAAAAAGAGTTCGTCAAAAAAATTTGCGGACCCAAGTTAGTAAATTAAGTAAATCGAGGTCAAATTTAGTATTTTTTTTTAAATATTTGAAATTTAGTAAGTTTTTTAGTAAATTTTCCAGAAAGATGGAAACATTATTTAATGGCTTTTGTGTCGAGTTTTAAATCAATTCTGCAATAAGTAATTCATTTTTAATTACGGTTTTGAATACAATGACAGGTGTGTTCGAAGCACATGGGTGGATGGTCGGTTTCTCCTGAAAAGTGGTGAAAAACTGAACAAAAAAGGATGTACAGAACCCACTGGTGTGGTAAGTCCTCAAGAGAGAGGAAAAACTAGCCCATGAAACGTTTTATATTTTTTTTTCTAATGGGTGGACAGAAACCGCAAACTATTCAGCCCGCCAAAAATTTTTACAGGTTTTTCTAACGCCTGAGTCCTTCCAATGTAAGTAAAACACCCACTAGACCTGTCATTGTGATGTGGATGGATAAATGGTTCATATATAGGGAATCCAGAGAGCAGATAGGGAATCAATTAGACCTGTTATTGTGATGTGGCTGAAAAAAATGGTTCAAATGTAAGGAATCAAGATAGCATGTAATCTTGATAATCTTGATAACAGCAGATATGATTTTGATAGCACTATATTAAACTTTGTTAATAGGTAATGTGATTCTGATAGAACCATATTAGATTTTGGTTATGACAGACACGTTTATATTATATTTTCAATTATTTTGTTAATGTTATTTTAGATTTTGATAATGCCATGCAAGATTTTGTTGATAACTTAAAAAATTTTTAATATCATGTAAGGTTTTTATAATACTGTAGAGAATTGTCATCATATCAGTCGAGATTTCGATAATGCAGTGTAAGATGTGTGATAATATCATACAGGTTGTTTATAGTATCATAAATAATTTTGGTAATACTTGGCAAGATCTTGACAATCTTGATAATAACAGAAACGATTTCATTGTATTACATTACATTTTCGTAATAGCAGACATGAGTTTGATGACACCATGTCAGATTTTGATAATATCAGACATATATTGATAGTACAAGAAAATATTTGTTAACGCCAGGTAATATTTTGATAATACCACTTCAGGTTTTGATAATGCAATAGAGGATTTCTTTTATATCAGGCAAAATTTCGATAGTGTAGGGCAAGATGTTTGATAATATCACACTAGATTTTGATAATACAAGACAAGCTTTTGGCAATGCCTGATACTATTTTCTTAGTCACAGATAGGATTTTGCTAGAACCATTCTGGATTTTGATAATAACTTGCAAGATTTAGGTGATGTCCGAAAGGATTCTCATAATATTTCACAAGACTTAGATAATGCAGGACAAGATTTGTAATATTTAACAAGATTTTTTTGCAATAAAAGCTACTGTTGACGACCAGCCATAAATTAACATGGAGCAGCAAAAAAATCCTGAAACCGGCGGAACTGGGAGTGGAACTGGTGGAATCAAAACTGTTGGATCCAGGAGAAGAAGTTATGTAGCCGGAAGTGACGGAGCCAGAATCGGTGGAACCAGGACTAAGGCTAGAACCGGGTCGGAGCAAGTAGAATCGGAACTAGATTTGCTGTAAGCGGGGGCCAGAAATTGGGGAAGCGGAATTGGATATCACATTAATAAAAAAATAATCTAAAAAATGTCTTAGGAATGATGAGGGGTACCATAGAAAATGCCTTAGGAATGAAAATATGCATCATAGGGATGTCACGGACTGGCCGTAATGTTGCATGATAATATGTATCACAGGGATGCCATGGGCTAGCCACGGCGGCGTAAATTACCATGGAACATCGCAGTTTCACAATGAAATCATAAGTTTCCTCTGTTCAAATCAAAAGATGGTGATTTTTAGTTTATAAAGTTATTTCACGGTACATGAATAATTAGAACAAAGTCTGCGTTTTAGTTTTACTTTTTTGGGTTAAATTCCTTTCTCAAAATTTTGATCGGAAGATTTTGATAAAAAATGGGCGGGGGAGGGAGCCTAGTTGCCCTCCAATATTTTGGTTAATTAAAAACGGTCACTAGAACTTAATTTTATACGAGACATTTTTTTTAGTAATAAATATACGTAACTTAAAAATTAACTTATGTAACAAACTTCTATATTTGTATATTTTTATTACGTATACGAGGGGTTTTGCCCCCCGTCAATACCTCGCTCTTTACATTTAAGTTCAAATTTTGTTACATTTTTTAAGAATAACCCTTAATCACAAAGGCCGTTTAATTAGAATAAATAGTTCTTTTGAAACTACTAAAAAGACCTTAGCGTAAACAGTATGATATTGAGGAGAGGATGAACTCCCTCATATACGTAATAATTTCTGTTCGTTTCAAGTTTTAATCTTGCTCCTTACTTTCAGCTGAAGAAGCTTGTTTTTTTTATTTAACTTGTGAATGTTTTGAATTAATGCAGGTTTTGATTTTGGTTCACTGTACATGAATAACTAAAAAGAAATTTGCATATTAGTTTTACCTTTTTTTGGCTAAATGGCTTTCTCAAAGTTTTGATCGGACGATTTTGAAGCAAAAGCGGCCAGGTGGGGCCCTAGTTGCCTCCTAATTTTTTTGACTACTGAAAAAGGCCACTAGAACATTTAATTTTATTTATGAGTTTTTTTATTAGTAATAAATATATGTAGTTAATAACTTATAAATTAACTTACATAACGAACTTCAATATTCGAACATTTTTGTTACCTATGTGAGGGGGTTCGTCCCCTCGTCAATACCTTGCTCTTTGTATTAAAGTTAGAATTTTGTTCCAATTGTTTAAGAATGAACCCTGAATCACAAAGGCCGTTTAATTAGAATAGATGGCTCTTTTGAAATTACTAAAAATAGTTTAGCGTAAAAATCAAGGTACTGAGGAGGAGATAAAACCCCTCATATACACAATAATTTCTGTTCATTTTGAGTTTCGTTGTTGCTCCTTATTTTCAGATGAAAAAACATGTTTGTTTATTTAATTTCTGTTTTTTTATAAATAATGATGGAAAATCCAGCACCCCCCTCACGGAAATTCTCTCCCCCCATTAGAAATTTCACCATGGAAAGATCCTCTCACATAAACTCCTCCCCGACCCCCTCCTCCCACCACCAGAAAAAATCATCCATGAAAACGTCTGTATACTTCCCAGTAACCAAGACTATATGCAGACAATGGGCAAAGTTCATAACTTGCACCCCTCCCCCCGAGGACTGTGGAGAATTAAGTCGTCCTCAAAGACATAGTTTTAAGATTTTCTGAATATGCTGAAGAAAATGGCAATCTTAAAATTTCAATCCAGCGACTTTGAGAAAAATGAGCATGAGAGGGGTCCTAGTTGCCCTCCAATTTTTTGGTAACTTAAAAATGACAATAGAACTTTTAATTTCCGTTAGAATAAGCCCTTTCAAAACATTCTAAGACTACTGGGTCGATTCAATCGCCCTTGAAAAAAAAATAATAAAAACACATCTGTGATCTTTCTTTTGGCAAAAAAAACAAACAAATTCCACATTTTTGCATACAGGAGCTTGAAACCTCTACAGTAGGGTTCTCTAATACGCTGAATCTAATGATATGATTTTCATTAAGATTCTATAAATTTTAGGGGGTGTTTCCCCCATTTTTCGGAAATAGGGCAAATTTTCTAAGGCTTGTAACTTTTGATAGGTAAGACTAAACTTGATGAAACTTTATATACAACATCAACATAAAATCTGATTCTTCTTATGTGCATATTGGTATCAAACTTCCGTTTTTTAAGATTTTCGGTTATAATTGAGCTGGGTCAATCCTTACAGTTAATTACCATGAACTGTTTAAAAAATGAAAATTTGGGCTCTCAAAAATAAGTAGTTTAATTCAACAACTTTAATCCTTTCTTAAATGTCTTGTAACTTGATCTTCTCATCTGAATTTAGCATTAGTTATATTATACAGACAAAAGATTTTGTTGTCTGATCAATACCCCGCGTTGGTGGTAATATTTTGTTCATCATACCTAGATACAAGGGAGAGTGGGAAAAAATTCTTCTCTCAAATTTTAATATAAACAATTTTATAGTCAAACCCCCTTAAACAGTCATGCCTATCAGTGGCTGTTCTCGTCATAATAAAAGAAAAGGCACTAAACATACAATCATCACAGCTATATAAAAAAATCACAACTATAGCCATCGTCATACAAAATTACATGTTGACTCAAAATATCAGTCAAACTAAAACCTGAGATATCGAAGTATCCAACCATAAGTAAAATAAAATTTGAAGCTCACTTGAAGTTCAGATAAAAGAAAAAAAAAATGAATAGACGATTTGTTGTCTCCCTAAACATAAAAATTATGACTAATAAATTGAGTCTAAATGTGCTTTATGTCACAAATTAGCTAATTTTATTATCCCTCAGGTTTTAATGTTTAGATCCAAGCGTATACAGAGTTACCAAGTGTATATGTATATATATATATATATATATATAAATATAAATATATATATATATATATATATATATATATATATATATATATATATATGTATATATATATATTATATATATATATATAATAAGGACCCTTTAATAAAGAGTGAAAATTATTTTCAAGAGCAAAGCAGCTTTCCTTCATTCTGCAACAGAGAATTTAACTCAACAGCTTACCTTTTTTAACGGAAGTATACTCAGAAGCTATGATGAGTTGAGCCATATTCGGATTTTAAGGCAAGTCCATGAAAGATCTTGGAATTGAGTTAAGGCCATTTATCAGAGAAATAATACTTTTATCAACGATTGATACTGAACTCAGAATCTAGTCAAGAGGGTAGAAGCAGAAGTCCCTAGAAAAAAGAAAACCAATAATGACTAATAATATCTTTAATCCACTCTAACCACACCTATTAGCTTGCTCAAATCTCAGTTGAAAGCTGAAGGTTCAACAACTTCACCAGTCAAAAGTATTAGAATTTGATTAGTTTTGTTTTTGTGGCACTTGATATTTACCAAGTGACACATAGCAATTGCAAATTCTGTTGGTCTGTCTGTCCTGGTTTTGCTAGTTTGGGCACTTCCAGATCAGCTAGGACGATGAAATTTGGCAATCGTATTAGGGACCACACCACATTAAATTAGAAATAGTCGTTTTCCTGATTCGACCATCTAGGCGGGGGCGGAGGATTGGGAGGACGGTTAAATTGGAAAAATTAAAAGAATGAGGTATTTTTAACTTACAAATCAGTGATTGGATCTTAATGAAATTTGATATTTAGAAGGATATCGTGTCTTAGAGCTCTTGTTTTAAATCCCGACCAGATCCGGTGACAGTGGGAGGAGTTGGAGGGGGAAACCTAAAATCTTGAAAACACCTAGAGGGGAGGTATCAGGATGAAACTTGGTGGGAAAAATAAACCCAAGTCCTAGATACATGAATGACATAACCGGAACGGATTCGCTCTCTTTGGGAGAGTTGGGGGAGGGTTAATTTTGAAAAATCAGAAAAAATGAGGTATTTTTAACTTACAAAGGAGTGATTGGATCTTAATGTAATTTGATATTTATATGAACCTCGTAACTCAGATCTATTTTTTTAAATATTGACCGTATCCAGTTTCATTGGAGGAAAGGGAACCAGAAATCTTGGAAAACGCTTAGAGTGGAGAGATCTGGATGAAACTTGGTGGGAAGAAAAAGCAGAGGTCCCAGATTGACAAAATCCGTGAAATATACGTGATTGGCATAACCGCGCTGGATCTACTCTCTTCGAAGGAGTTGGGAAGGGGACCTAATTCGGTAATTCGGAAAATTAGAAAAAATGAGGTATTTTTAACTTATGAATGGGTGATAGGATCAAACTGAAATATGATATTTAGGAGAACCTCGTGTCTGAAAGCTCTTATTTTAAATCCTGACCAGATCCGGTGACATTGGAGGGGGAGGGGGAGGTGTTGAGGAGGAACAAGACAATCTTAGAAACACTTAGAGTGGAGAGATCATGATGATACTTGTTGGGAAGAATAAGCACAAGTCATAGATAAGTGATTGACATAACCAGACCGGATTGGCTCTCTTTGGGGGAGTTGGGGGATTTCCAGTGTTATGGTGAGTTCAGTGGTTCTGGACACACTAGGATGATGAAAACTGGCAGGCATGTCAGGGACCTGCACATACTGACTTTTGGAGTCAGATTTCAGAGAACCGGAGAAACAGTTATTTCTCTGAATCAACCATCTGGGGGGCTGGAGGGAGAAAAAAAATTGAAAAAATAAGGTATTATTAACTCACGAATGAGTGATAAGATTTTAATGAAATTTAATAATTTAGAAGGACCTTGTGCCTCAGAGCTCTTATCTTAAATTCCGACTGTATCCAGTGATAATGGGGAGAGGTGGAGGGGGAAACAGGAAATCTTAGAATACACTTAGAGCAGAGAGATTGGGATAGAACTTGTTTAAAGTTGAATACACAACAGGTTTCTTTTTTCTATGCTCTTTCCAAACATAATAATCAATTGACATTCAAATAAAACCCTGATGGTTCTACACAATCAAATGAATATCTTAAATACTAAAAGAAATGAGTAAAAGAATAAATTTCTTGCTTTAAGACTGTTTGTACTAGTCAGATTTCGCTTCCTACCATTGTTACACCATTTTTAATATTACATTTTGGTAAATTATACACTCAATACCCTGTAAAGATAAATAAGAAACTGAGGAGATAACAAATTTAATGTAGGAACTAGAAGAATTGACTGTGCTGATGAAACAGAAGCATTTGGTGCTAATGCATATATAACGCTCTTCAGAATGAAATGTGAAGTGAGAATGAGTTGAAATGTCAAAAGTTCAGGAATATACTTAACTGATCATACAGTTAAGTACAATCAGAAGAAAACCTAATTAGACTCATAAAGTAACTTCAAAAATACAAAGTGCTTACTTATATCATTACCTAAAGAACTTCACTTCATTATACCCCAAGCCTTCCTTAATTTACAAATACATATACAAGTTACACATTTCTATTACATTTTCTGCTTCTTCATTTTGTCAATGTAGCTTCAACCTTAAACAGCCTAAAAACACTTAAATGTATCATTTACTAAGTGCTTCACATTATTTTAACCCCTAACCACTGCTAATATGCAAATACATAGCAAAGCCCCAATTATAGATCCCTTGTGCGCCTTGCAGTACTTAACTCTTTTATTCCAACCCAATTCGTTCCAGTCCTCTGCTCAGTCAGCACATTATCTTCACTGACAACCAGCTACAGGAACATGCTATTGCAAGTAGGTATGATTTGACATAATGCCTAAAAATTGAATCATCATTGATGATTTCAAGTAAAGAAAGCAATAAGGGGATATAAAATTTGTGTTATTTGTTTGATTTTAAGATTATCTGAAGATTTAAAAGTTAAGTTAACTCTTTTCATATATCTAAGGTAAGTCCTATTATAAAGCCCTGATTCTGCATTAATTAAAATTACTTATCAGTTACCATTTATCACTGCTAATAGCCGCATTTAGCCTTAGGCTATTAAACAACTTAACAAAAACAAGGACGAGATTCTTACTCTATAATTTTAAGCTACTCTTAGTGAATCATATTTTTTCTTGTTTTCTCCCATTTTATTCTTATGGCTGTATGACATTAATTTAGCTGAAGGTCCAAATTAGGCAGAGAGGAAGCACAATGTAGGCTAGGCTGAAGGTCAGGAGAGATTAGATTTAGAGTTATGAATGGGATGTTCAATAAAGATCAATCACTCTTATGGGTAAATTCATAGTTCACAATAAAATTTAAGCACTTTTTAACCTAACATAACCTAACCTTAATATAAATAATTTTAGCACCGAGAAAATGTAGAATTGTTTTTTCAAAAATGATGGAAAAGATGGAAAATGAGGGATAAGTCATACTTTAATTAATATTCGTCATTTTTAAGAGCTCAATAAGTGCTGGAATTTGTGGTAGAAGCAGTTATTATGTTTGTAAAGAACATAAAAAAGGCATCAAGTGGTATCTTTGCTTCTCACAAAGAACATAAAAAAGGCATTAAGTGGTATATTCATTTTATAGGAAAGCCAGTTACATGAATACTATAATTTTACCTAGAAATATTTGGTGCTAATGCAGATATAATGCTCAGAAGAAAATATAGCATCAGTGTACATTTCAGTGTAAGCAGAAGAAAACACAATATATTTTGAAAAAAAAAACCTAAATTCTTACTTATTTTGTTCATAAAAGTGTTGCTTTCCTTTACCTCCACCCCTCTTCAGTGTGCAAATAAAGAACCCAAATTACATATTTCAATTGCATTATTCTGTTTCCCCTTTCTGTCAATGTTGCTTCAAACTTACAAAAAAGCCCTAAAACAATTACACACGGTATGTTACCAAGTGCTTCACAGTTACTTTACCCCCTAAACTCTGCTTATGTGCAAATACATAGCCAAATTATACATTTATTAATCAAAAAATAAATAATTTTGGGTTAAATAATCATTTTCACAAAAGGGAAAGAGACAATACATTGTTAAAATAAAGTAAATCTGTTTCACAAATGATATGAGCAAGTGTATTAGGATTATTAAGAGTTTTATGGTCTTTCCTTCTGACAAGGAATAAGTCTAGATATGCACCAAATACATTAATAAGTTTTCATTTTATTCTATAGTCCTTCCCAAGAGAAATAGCAGTTTGAACCATTGAACTGGCTAGGCTAGTCACCAAAAACCTGTCATTTGCTTTAGATGTCATGTGAATTCCCACAAAAAACAAGAGTCTTCAATTTTTGGTAAAATTCTAGTTTATTGACTTTTGGCTATCTCAGAAAGGGGTAAGGTTAGGAAAATGAAACTTTCAGGGATGGGTCTAAAGGCTAAAGTATATCCCAGGAAGGTATATTGAAGCATCTACCTCCACTCCTTCTCCCTCTAGAGGGTCCTGAAATATGTGTGTTATAAAAGTAAAACCTCGCAAAATAGATCTACTGCTTGAATGAAGTACAACAAAATTGTTTACAGCTTCACAACTTTGCTCAATCCCAATTTATAAGGTTTAAAGATATAATAATAATGATAATAATTTATTTTTGACCTGCTAAAAAAATTAAAGCAGAGTATCAATTAAAGAAACAAAATAAACACTACATAAAACAGAAAGAACAAGAAACTAAAGCAAACAAGTAAGGCCTCTGTGGGCGGGCAGATACTTATAAGTAGACTGGGGGATTTTGTCAGCAAGCTCTGTGAGCTTTGACCCAATATCCCAGAAACTATAAACAGATATGAGGCTCCTATTCCTTTACAATGGAGGCAGATACAATAGAAAATGGGAAAACCAGAAATAATAAGAACAAATTGAAACTGATATCTTTTTTATGAAAAATAGGGTAAATACCAGAAAGAAACAAAACCAAATGATCTGTAAAACCCAAATATAATTTAGCAAGAGACTTTCTATTGTATCTCAGTTTCTATTGTATCCTCAGTTAGCAACAATTTTAGAGTAACTTAATTGGATTTTCTTCTTGCAATCAACAACAGCAAGAGAATATGCTCTCACTATCTCTCTCACAAGAGAATATGCAAATATATTTCCTAAATTTTGAAAAAAAAATACATTAATATGACTCAGAATTCTACTCAAATAACAGGAATTATGCTTTCAGAACTAAAGGCAGAGAAAAAGCAACTGGTAACTGAAAATTAAGGTAAAATGTTGTTTTGTCAAAATTTCAATAGGTATAGACCAATAATCTAGGCAAATTTCAGGGCCCTCTAGAGGGACAAGGAGTGGAGATGGGTACTTTAAAACACCTTTCCTGGGATATACTTCAGCCTGTAGACCCATCCCTGAGAGTTTCATTTTCCTGACAAAACCACTTTCTCAGATAGCCAAAAGTTGATAAACTAGAATTTTACTCAACTTTTCTAAATTAACAATAATTTTGAGGGGTTTAAAACTCTTTTTAAAAATTCCAATTTCTTTCCTAAAAAAGGTCTAGCCTAGCTTTTTACTTTTAACACTAAGGGCTTGAAATGGGAAGAAATGCTTGATAGAAAAGGCATCAAGTGATATAGGCCTATCAGTTTCATACTATCTAAATTATGCTGTAGACTAAACTGCAAATTGACCAGTTTAATAAAGCCCATAAATCTGTTGATTCTCAAGTCTTAGCAACTAATATTATGATTTGATGATTTTGGTAGGATGCTTTAGATTAAAACTGGGGCATGAACACTTAATGTAATCATTTTCTATTAGGTATTTTTTTATTAAATAAGAAATTCATGAATAGATACAACCATAACAACAAATGGATGCTAGTACCAAAAAGTATCATACAATATATTTCCCATTGAACAACTGCATGAAACAAAGTGGCTTATAACCAAAGTAGGTTGAACAAAGTAACCTACTGCTAAAAATCAGTAAAACAATGTATAAAACATTGGGAGGGGAACAAGGAAGGTTACAAAAATAGTTATTGTATAGTTCAATAACAATAACAGTCCTACTATGAATGCTTAATGTTGTTCTATGATGTTATTAGAGGGGGGAATAAGTAGGCTAGGGAGTTAGAAGAAAACTAGCTCAAGAGGAATGGGAGTAATAGATTAACTATATGATATAGTAGATTAATTCAGGATGATCCAAATCACTTGAATGTAGGCTATTATGTTTTTTGAAAATAGTTCCATTGTTCAATTAGTCTTATTTAAGCAATCAACAGCATGCCACTAATTCTGTAGCCTAGATTTGATGAGATGTACAGAAATGAATATACTCGCCACCTGAGTTGCGTTTGATTCGACTCGCGAAAATTAACTCAAGATATAAGTCAAGTATTTTAAAGTTAAATTTAATTGTTTTGTTTTAATTGTCATGGCCCTAAGGCTTTAGTATAATAAAACCTACTTATATCCATTTATTTTCTTTAGACAGACAGGAGTTCAATGTTTCCTAGCTTCAATAAATTTATATGCAATTTTGAGACCAGGGGTTAGAAAGTAAATCAAAACTTGCAAATGGAACTGTGGTGTGATCAATTAATTTGTAAGAAATGTATATCAATACAAAGATAAAAAAAACAATCATGTAGACATCAAACAAGACAAACAAATAAATAAAAGTATCCCTTTACAACCATTAAATGAAGAGTCACAAATGTAGGTACCAAGTAAAAACAGTAGGGACAGTATCAGGTGTAAGTAACCTTCTACTTAGCCTACATACCCAGGGGAAAATCATGCAGCTCTATAATAATTATTGGTAATTTTTTTGTTGTTCACATATCAAGACTTTACAAATGCCTTTTTTATGTTTTTTATAAATATAACAATTGCTTAGATTTCAAGTTCAAATTTAAGCACTTCTTGAGCTCTTGAAAATGACCAAAATATTTCTAGTTTTTGGGTATAAAAAAAGCTTAAAACAATTGGTTTCAACCTTACTGTTTCATTATTAATCCATTTTTGAGTGTTCTATAATCCACAAGCACTGATTTTCCACAACTAAGTTGGATAAAGTTTATAATATTATGCTGTTTTCTTCTTCCTTGACACCAAATTTTCAATTAAAGTATGTGTTTTTTGTCATTTTTGACAAAATGATGTACTATGTTTTCAGAGCCAAAATTTGTTAGGTTAGGTCAAAAATTGCTCAATTTGAATTTGCAATAGAAGCAATTACTATATTTGTAAAGAACATACAAAAAGGCATCAAGTGGTATATTCACTTTATTTATAAGTCAAAAATATGAACAACAAAAAAATTCCCCCAACCTGCCTAATAAGCAAATATATAGCCCAAATTACATGTTTCCAATGTATTCTGCCATCTGTTACTTTGGTTTTTCAGTTCTTGTTTTGCCATAGTTGCTTCAATTAACAGCTACTAGGGTTGAGGGATAGATTGGCAGAATCAAGATATAGACCTATCATGTAAGCAAATTTCAGGAAAAGCAGTGGAGGTGGGTACTTAAAAATAAATTCCTGGGACATACTTTAGCCTGTAGAAACATCCCTGAAAGTTTCATTTTCCTAACCTAACCTCTTTCCATGATAGCTATTATAGGTATACATTTATTCAGAAAAGAAAACAAACACTATTCGCCATTCGCCTGCCAAGAAAGGCAATAAGCTTGTAAAGGCAAGCGAGGTTACCACCCTCAGCTAATTAAAAACACATTCATATCACGCTACTCAATACAAAAGAAACTCAACTGATGAAGGAAGAAAGGAGAAAAAGAGAAAGAGGAAAAAGACAAGAAGAAGACAGATAAAAAAATCAACAGAAATTAACAGCAAGTAAATCAGGGAAATGCCTTGAATAGAATGACAACCTGGAACAGGGCTTACATCAAAATTATTCACGAGATAAAAGAAACTTCTTTACCCGTGACTTGAAAGCCAGAAGACTAGGCGCATTTTTCACACCCTCGGGCAAAATATTCCAAACATGGGGACCATAATGGCGAATCACAAAAGATGCCCAAGTAGTACTCCTAAACTCATGAGTCAAGTTATCAGCTTTTCTTGTATTATGATCATGATGGTCTCTATTACAAGTAAAAAGATTTTCAAAAGTAGGGTAGAGCAGGTGATTCAAATATTTATACGAGAAAATCGCAACCTGGTAATCACGAATTTGAGATACATCCATTAACTTATTCTATTCCGATAATAATTTTACAGCTCTATTTTGAAGTTTTTGTACCCTTTTGAAACATGTTACAAAATTACTTGCCCATATAGAGCATCCGTAGCTAATATATGGATAAAAAATAGAAAAATAAATCATTTTTAGAATCTTTTTTGGGACTAGATTTTTAATTCTTCGCATCACCCCAAGACCTCTGCTTAATTTTTCAGCTATAGCATTTGAATGGTTTTTCCACGACAGGTTTTCATCAATTAAAAACCCCAAATATTTTGTTGTTGCTACTCTTTTTATCACATTTCCTAGAACCATGATTTGATCATTCCCAACACTTGACGAAAGTCTTGAGAATATCATGAAAATAGTTTTAGAAAAGTTTAGGGTTAACAAATTTTGTTGAGAAAAATTTAGAAATTCAGAGACAGCATTATGAATTTTATTATACAAAACATCAAGCCAAGGCGCAGCTAGAAAGGGCAAAGCGTCATCTGCAGATAGGATGACATTAGCCTCCAACAGGTAATGCTTCATTCGATCAATAAAAATGATGAAAAGGAGGGGTCCCAGGATTGACCCTTGTGGGACCCCGCACTCTGTTTTCTTTTTTGAAGACAAAAATGATCCATTCTGTACTATCTGATACAGGTCATGTATATATGATGAAAACCACTCAAGGCTTGAACCCCTCACCCCAATCGAGGCAAGAACTTGAATGAGCCCTGAGTGGTCCACCGTATAAACGCTTTTCTCATATCCAAAAACACAGCCGCAGGTATAAGACCAGCTTCAAATGAATCATTAATCCAATCAACCAATTTCAGAACTGCCATATCTGTAGATAGCCCTTTTCTGAACCCAAATTGGTTTTCCATTAGCATTTTATTCTTTTCAATATAATAACTTAACCGTGCATGTACAACTTTCTCATATAGCTTAGAGAAAAATGGAAGAATAGATATAGGTCTTCGATTCGATGGGTCATCTTTTTTCCCTCCTTTTTGAAGAGGAACCACTCTTGCAATTTTTAGTGCTTTCGGGAAGACTCCATGATCCAGAGAAAGGTTGATGAGATGCGTCAAGACAGGTAAGACACTCGTTTTTGCGGCTTTTATGAGTTTCAGCGAAAACTCATCCATCCCACTAGAACTCGATTTCATCGTATCCAGGAATTGTGCCACTTCCAGTTCCAAACATCTTGCAAATTCCAAGGAATTCTCATTTACAGGCTGTCTTTCAATAACAGATCCAAAACTCACAGAAGTGCGTAAGCTAGCCCGCGCTTGATCGCACAGTCTTTTCCCTTCATTTGCAAAATAATCACACAAAAATTCCGCTATGTGTTGAGAATCAGTAAGACGACCTTCCGTCGTCTCCATGGCTCTCACCTCCTCCCTACTGTGAAAATTACCCAAAAGTTTATTTATTGTTTTCCATGTATTTTTCATATTACCTTGATTTTCATGAAATTCATTTTGGAAATAAAGTTTCTGAGCTTTCCGTTTTACTGAATTTAAAATATTCCGAAACTTTTTGAATTTTATAAAATTATCATTTGAACGATCCATTAGATAATTCACATAAAGTTGGTTTTTCTTCTTTATTGAAACTAGAATGGCTTTTGTTATCCATGGTTTCTTAGGAAAATTTCTATTAGGGTTAATTCTCTGTAAGGGACATGTTTCATTCATTACATTAGTCACTATCTCACTAAAGAGGTCATATGCTGCATTTGGACGCTTTTCCTCTATTACACGCGAAAAATTCGTTTCATCCATCTTATTTGCAAAACTGTTTAGGTTTTTACTTTTCATTTCACGGTAAAACGATGCCCTTGCACACCGTTTATTTTCCTTTCACTGATTCAGCTTTATTTTACTTATTAAAACAAGAGCTGTGTTTCTCTTAAAGTCCGCACGGATGACTGACCTATTGCGGAGATCCAAAAAGTCGTTTTTCTTGCAGCGGAGAGTACAATAGCGTACATCAGTTGGCAGTGCTAAGAAAAACGTGAAGAAGCGACGGACTAAGCAAACTATTCAAATCCAAGAAAACGTTGAAAGATTTAATAAACTTTGAAAGATTTAGAAAGGTGTAGCTGTATACCAAGCAGCCTAGGCTAAACTGAATATAATAGCCTATAGTGTGAGGTATAAGTTATTTTATGTTCTAATGGGCATCAAAGCTGCACCTTTATAACTCAACAGACTAAATAATGCACTGTGAGAAATAAATTGCTCTTTGTTGTGGTGAGCTCTCCTGCTTTTTTGACCAGCCTTTGACAGTTGACAACAGATGAACATAACTAATAATCTCTGTCAAATAATGAAAACCAAGCTATACAAGATTTAAGCATACCACTATATTTGCTGTCCATTCTATCTAAATATAAATATCACAAGTAGAGGTGCAGGGGAGCTGCCTATAAATGACAGGTGTAGTTGTACTTCCCAGTAGGCTAGGCTAAAGTGAATGTAATTTTGTCCTATTGAGGCATTAGTTATTCCATATGCTACCTCTATTGGGCATCAAATCTGCACATTTATAACTCAACAGACTAAATAATGCACTGTGAGAAATAAGTTCTTCTGTGTTGTGGACAACAGATGAAGAGGTAAATATATGACTGTCCATATTATTGGCTTACCAATAAAGTGAAGATACCACTCAATACCTTTTTTTGCAACTTCCTTCTATTGCATAATTCACATTTAAGCACTTTTCAAGCTTTTAAAAATGATGAATTTTCAATTAAAATATGAGTTATTGGTTGTTTTCTGACAAAATAATGCTACTTTTTTTCAGCACTGTTTTCTTGGTTATTTTCAACAGAATAATACTAAATTTTCTCAGTGCCAAGATTATTTATATTAAGGTTATTTTAGGTTGGGTTAGATTAGGTCAAAAAGTGCTTAAATTTAGATTTGCAATATAAGCAATTATTATATTCATAAAGAGCATAAAAAAGTCATCAGGAGGTATGTTCACTTTATTGGTAAGTCAATAATATGGACAGTCATGTATTCACCTATGAAAATATCTAATCATATCTGTCAAATAATGAGAACTAATGAGTTATACCAGATTGAAACCTACCACTATATTTGCTGTTCAAACTCTGTCTCTAGGAACATGTTTGTTCTTAACTGGACTATTGCATTATTCAACCCTTCTGGAAGTATGCCCCTAATTAGTACTGGAGGTGAATAGTGCAGTAGCTAGGAAATAAACATACTATATGATTTTTAGCTCAACACTATCTAAATATTCATTTCCATCATAGGTGTACTTTTGGCTATTATTTATCTAGCAAGCATAATGAGCCCACACAAGAATGTTAATGGTAAAAAGGAGTCACAAGTCTCCATGGAAGGTATAAAATTCTAGAAAAAAAAATGTGATGGTTCAGAACAAACAATATTATGTAGTATGACCTAAGCAACTTTAAAGCCTCCTTCTGGGGTCTAGGGGGCAATTCTGCATTTTTCCATGGTTTGCCAACAACATAGCATAGGTAACCTAAAAAGCAATGCAAGTTTCTGTCTTTTCCATTGAATGCTTATAATTTATAGTCTCAAGGCTCCAGAGATGGTAAACTTTTCCTTGCCTGCCTATTCACTCAAATCAAATGATAATTACAAACTTCTACATGTCATTGGCAATATATGGCAATGATGAATGCAGGAAACTTGCACGGTGCCATTACATGATGGATAAAACACTGCATTTTCAAGAAACTGCACAGTTTGGCACATCAATTTGTGCAAGAGAAAAAGACTACCAATGTGGAAAACAAGACATCTTTGAAACAATTCTCTATTCTACATCAGATTTTAGTACTTATAGCTGCAGATAATGAAGTCAATGCTGTGAGAGAATTATTTGATCTATCTGCTTTTCAAACTAAAAAAATTAGGATTATTTTTTAATCTGCATGCAGATACATATGATTGGGCTATCTAATCAACTCTGTAGGAAATACTGCATGGTTTTACATATCATGTGATAGGAGGTTTATTGTCACCAGAATTCTAGTTCCTCTCAGATCTCACTCTCCCCCTTTTGTGGTGCTAGTAACTATGTTCCATCTTTATAATGAATTTTCGTTACTTTCGTTGCATTGTTGCCAACTTCTGTAAATCATGGAATCTGCTACCTAGGAGTTCTTGAAAGCAATATTTGACTCTTGTTGAAAATCTGAGACTCACAAATCTACAAATAGCTCTTAACTAAAAATTACAGTTTTAAACAATTCATTTCTTTGTTATAAGGTTTCCATCATAATGATGGCTGTAATTCTAGTGTATATCATATATATTAGCCTATATAAATTTGAGAATGACCTCCCTTTCAGCATATATTACATTGGCTTAAAAAAAGATAATATTGTTGCTTTCTTGCAGGCCCTATGGAAGACCAAGAAGTTCTACCTTTGCATATAGTCTATGAAATGTTCAACCTTCTTAACAGCCCTGTTCCAAGTGAAGTTTTTGAAGATATCAGAGTTCATTCTCTAGCAGATATTGTAGCTGCAGCAGAAATAGCTGTAGAATGTTTGAATGAAGCTCACACAAAAGTTGATGACTTTGTCAGTGTTGTCAACCAAATGTCAGATAAAACATTCAAAGAAAATTTCAGGCTTGAAAGACAAACATACAATGCTCTGTTAAAGGTGATGAGATCAAAAGAAGACCTAATGGAACTTTTCTACCCTAGGGAAAAAGCAGCAGTGAATGCTGAGGAGGGTGAATTTACTTTTCCACAATCTGGAACTGAGATTGTCAGAATGGGGACTGCTATCCTCATTGCATTGTGGTACTTGGCAAACCCTGATTCAATGAGAGTTGGTGGAATCTTATTTGGTGTTGCCAAGTCAACTGTTTTTAAATGTGTACACAAATTCTGCATGTTCTTGACAGCAATTAAGCATAAATTCATTACATGGCCAAAGCCTGATGAACATTTAAGATCAAGTGAGCAAGGTTTTTTCAACAAGGGATTTCCTGGAGCTGTAGGTGCCATTGATGGCTGCCACATTGAGATCTCTTGCCCAGAAAAACACAGACATAGCTATACAAATAGAAAGTGCTGGACCTCTATGATACTACAAGCAGTGGTTTCTAGTGACAAATTATTTATTGATGTTTTTGTTGGTTATCCAGGGAGTGTACATGATGCTAGAGTCTTCAGAAACTCTGGGCTGTATGAAGACACTTCATCAAATCCTATCAGCAGGTTCCCCAATAGGGAATTGTACATTCTGGGTGACTCTGCCTATCCATTGTTACCATGGCTGATAACACCGTATCGTGACAGTGGAAGGCTTACGCAACAACAAAAACACTTCAATTATAGACACTCAGCTGCACGTATTGCAGTAGAGCATGCGTTTGGCTTGCTCAAAGGTTGCTGGCGGGTGTTGCAACATTTAGATGTAAGCCTAGAGTTCATGCCCTATGTAATAATGGCCTGTTGTGTCCTACACAACCTATGTCTTATGGATGGTGACCTTGTTGAAGAATGGCAATTTAGTGAAGACACTACACCTTTGACAGTGAACACTGATGGTTACTGCAATGATACATTTTCAAGGACCAACATCAGATTTGCAGAGCAGAAACGTGCTTCTCTCATGGAAAATCTATGACACATTCCTATCCTACATCCTACCAAGACTATAGCTCTATGAGTGTAAAAATACAATTTTTGTCATTGATCAGTAAACAAAAAGAAATCTAAATTGTTCTACTTATTCATTGGGTTTTAAAATAGCTTAAAGATTAAAGGTTGAAAACAAATGAGCTAGTTAAATCAAACATGAAATTTCAGAGTTTTTATTCATAAAACTTAGGATAAAGGCATATTGACTTCTCATTGTACCAGAAAAAATAAAAGTGTAGGTAAAAATATAGGTAATAAAAAACAAAGTATAGGTAAAAACTTCAAGTAAATGAGACATCAATATTGCACAAGTTTAATTTGATGGACTTCGGGACCGACGTCTTTTCTGCTTTCTGTCTTTCATTATATCTACATAGCTTTCAAATACTGTTAAAAGACGGTTTGATGCCTCCTGCCTCATGTATATGTCTTTTTCATATAGGTCTTTCATATCTTTCCTGTATTTGTTAGCCTTTTCACTGTCCTCTTGCATAAGAACTGTGGTCACTTCAAGTAACTGTAATGCATCTTTGATTCCTGACCGCTTTTCTTTTTTTTTCAGGGGGGGCTGTCCTTTAGTCTGAAACTTTTGGCCTTTATGCTCAGCCGAGTGACTCCATTCTTCTTCATCTCCACCTTCCTCCTGCATACTAGAACCTTCTCCAGCTGATTCTCTTGGCTCTCCCAATTGCTCTCTCATTTTTTTTAGGTCAGCTCGTTTGGTCGAATCGAGCACTAACTTAGGAGACACGCTGTGATCATCCCTCTTTATGTCATCAATTTCGTCAAAAAAATCAGGTTTCTTTAGAGCGCGAGCACCTGTCTTTGTGGAATTGTCTTTCCAAGCTCGGTAGTTTTTTAGCAAATAATTATAACGGTCTTGAACCTTCCTGCAGGGGTTAGACCCAAGGTCATATTTTTCACTTACAAGTCCAGCAACAACTTTCCAGGTAGAACTGTCAACAAAGCCTTTTCCTTTGAATTTTGGGAGCATTTCCGAGCTTTTTATTATGCTCAGAAGCTGAATTGTTGCAGCCCTGTCATCCTCTGTTTTTCGTCCAAACCAAATGCCTAAAAAAAAAGTTTTAATTGTAAAAAAGTTAAGTTGTATTGTAAAATGTGAAAGTTAGCTTTGTGGACAAAATGCTTACACATCATCTACTTGAAATACTCCAGATTAATTAGGCACAGTATAATATTCAAAATGATGAGGTTTCAAGGGCAAGTAAATAAAAAATAGCCTGTACTAGCATGAGTAGGCTACAAAACCGTTTCAAGACATATAAATGTCTCTTTGTAGGAATGATATAATGAAGTATAATATACATATTAAAAAAACAAGCCTTAAATGTCATAAAACTCATCAAATCTCATTAAAAATTAAAACTGAATACAAATAAAAAAAAATATAAGAATTGCAATGTTCAATAAAATAAAGGACAAATGACATTATATCTTTCATTAGCTTAAAATGGATATTGGGTCAGCTCTAATTTATTAGCATTCTGTCTGTTTAGTCATGTGTCCTTCTTATCAGTTGAGGAGTTTTTGCATTCAGGTAGTATGACTGAATGATCTTAGAGTTCAGGCATTTAAAGCCAATTCGCATAATAAGTTTGTGAAAAAAATTATAAGTCTCTAAAAAAAAAATTTATGTTGTTCCAGCCCATTTTTGTAAGTGGTGTATACTGGTCCAAGTATTATTTTCAATGCTCTTTTTTGAATGGATTCTATTTTAAAAGATAGACTCTATAAAGCTCTATAGCACAATATAACTATGACGAATATGTCAGTATTTGGTGCTTTTAATCGCTAGGATTTCAAAAAAGTCATTTGTGATGGAAGCTTGAACCCCCTAAAAAACCTTGGGTGAGCAAATACCCCTAGGTTTAATAAAAAAAAGAGTTGTTTTCTCTTTCCCAATGTATATAAGCAATGCAGTCCCTTTTTTCATATTCTAATAAATTTTAAAGCCTAGACTGCTTTTTTCTTGAATTTTCCCATCCCCTTTCTCTGGAAAATAAACTGTATGAACATCCCATTCCCTTAATTGTGGTGAAATAATCTTAAGATTTACCAGGTTTGCAAGAGCTTCCAGGAATCACGTTTTCCTTTGTACCAGGATCTTCAACAACAATACAGGGGTCTTCAGGGCCTAAAAATGGATTATACTAATTATTTAAGGACTGTCAGCATTGGAAGCCTTTAGAAGTTAAGGGTTATAATTTTAGAGCAGAAAGGTAGCCTTCAGGTTCAAAGAAGAAGAAGCTTAAAAGTAATACCAGTTATACAATTTGTCAATGATCCCAGAAATTTTGTCCAAATTATTAAGGTGCAGCACCTTTAGCCAGACGCTTATAAGGTGTATAAACTGGGTTAAATTTTTGTTTTTTTTGTCTACTTTTATCTTTTGTCGTAAAGCTGTTTTATATCAACCTATAAAAATGTTCCATTTTGTCCATGAGTCTTGCAAAGAATAATGCATAAAAAAATTGAGTCATGCCACTTCTGGAACTTATTTATTCCGAATAAATGAGCTTGGAATTCAAAATACAATTGATTTATAAAAAACAACTTTATACAAATGAAAGTAAGGAGCAACATCAAAAGCTTAAAACGGACAGAAATGATTATGTATATAAGGTGGTTGCTCTTCCTCAGCACCTGGCTCTTTATGCTAAAGTTTTTAGTACTTTAAAAAAAAAGCTTCTTATTGTTCTTATTTAACAAACACACATAGTGTTTCAGGAGTTGTTTTTAAAGAATTGGGACATAATTCAAACTTAAGCATTAAGGACGAGCTGTTGAGAATGAACAACCCTGTCATATATGTAGTAATTTCTGTTTGTTTTAATATTTAAAGTTGCTCCTTACTTTCAGTAGAAAAACTTTATTTTGTTTATCTATTTTCTGATCGTTTTTTAATAAATGCCAGGAAATCTGGCTACACCTTCATGGGAAAATCTCTCCTCTCTACAGATTTATTTTCTAGACAATTCAATCCTGGTAAAAATTTACACTGGACAATTGCCCTTAACATCTCAATGCATTAAATTGAGAAGACAAAGGGAAAGCAAGACATGGCGAATTTTGTACAGGAATTCTGGCAAATTCCCTCAGTGTAAAATTCACTCCCTGCAAACTTCCCTCCCTGTGGAAGATCCCATCTGCAGAAAATATGCCTCCCCCCTACCTGCAAAATTTTGTAACTTAAAGTGTTTGGCCTTTCAAGTATGCTGAACAAAATGGCTACCTCAAAGTGCTGGCCTATTACCAGTAGGCAGGATAGGAAGGTTGGGATTTTCCTTCCTCTATTAATTTTGAGCAATTATTTTAAGCTTATACTTTTTCTTAGTTTCTTCAAATTCATGCCTTATTGTTTTTTCAATCACCAAACAGCTCTCAAGTCACATGAAGATTTGATTCTAGCACGACAGTTGTAGAATTTACCTGGTTCTGCATAAAGGCTAACTGTCCATTGACAGGAATGTCCAGCAAACTCACTCTCGGATTGGAACATCTTGCTACATTCCGAACATTGGATCCATGTTGGAAGGTCCATCTAAAACAGATATGGGACTTGTTTATGCTATGCATGCCATGATATTTGAGAAACTAAGATTTTGATATCCTAGATTTTACATATTAAAATGTAAATTTTTCTTTTGTTTAAATGATCAATTTCAAAAGACCCTTGGAATTCAAAACCATTTTCAAAAGACCCTTGTTTTTTTTTAACATTTTGAGTTCATATTAAGGAAAAAATAGCATATCAAGGTCATGGAGTATTATGTAATTTAGCCAATAAGTTGAGCCTCACAAGGCTCAACAATCACGTTGTGCAATATAATGTGCTGCATAATGAAAATCAGTGTCAAACTTCTGAGGTTAGATTCATACCAAACTTGCATAACTTTTGCCATATTGTATTGAAACTGTTTTTGTTTTTTCCAATATTGTTGAAGCAGTTCCAAATATATACTTATTTGATGACATGGAAAAAATTATCCCCCAGTAAAAAAAAACTTATAACCCAGTAGCAGATCAAAGATTTCTCTCAAGAATTCTCCAAAGAGTTCTGTTATAGTGCAAAAAAAAAAATGAATTGAAATCAGTATTCTCTGCTGCAAAGCATCAGAAATTTTCTAAATACCTTCATTAAATGTGTAATGTTCCTGATACATACATCTCTTAAACACCTATTATGAAATAGTTAAAGCTTAAAACTGATATTGTTAACATTCAGAAAAAGCTAACAAATAGAAAGAGTGATAGGTCTAGATAACATTTGAAGCCACACTCATCATAGTCTAAATGACATAAACAAAGCAAACAAGATACTTTCTAAATATCCCTTTCATAACATCTTAATGAGATACACAACATTACTACTAATAACTCACTGCAACTGTAAGAAATAAAAAATGGAACTATTTGGAGGTTTTGTTTTTAAAGTCTTGTTTAAGTGCCTACCTCTTTACTTCTCTTTTCCTTTCTTTACTCTTTACTTTTCCTCTTTACTTCAATTTTCACCTTTCAGAAGTTTTGAATTCAGTGCTTCTTTCTATTGATCCGACGGACGTCGGCCCCATTCACAGCGGATAAAAATTTAGCACGCCAGCGGACGACTTAGGTAAGTAGAAGCAACAAAAACGACTTCAGAGATCTAGCGGACAAAGAAAAACGATATTTATCTCCAAAGTAGTCCGCGCGTGGGTCGGCGGAGACAAGAGAAACACAGCTAAGGTGATCCGACCCGTCGGACACAATCACATCTGCTTGGGATCTTTCGAGTAATTAACCATTAACGAAGAAATTATCAATTAAGGTGGCCGAAAGATGCGAAATCCGAGTTGGAATAGTTACAAGAGGAAAACCATCATGTGACACCATCATATTAACAAAATCTGAGCTATTCACTTTTTTCAGTAAATCAATATTAAAATCTCCCATCATAAATTTATTTTTATTTTCATTGTTAATTTTATCTAATAACAATTCAAATTCATCAATAAAAAAAAAACTAATATCACATGACGGATTTTTGTAAATTAACCCCGAAATCAAATCTTTTTCCCTTATAGCCAAAGTAGAATTTTACCCCAACTTTACCTTAAAAATCCAGTTGAAACAAGAATCTCAACAAACATAGACTATATAATATATGTATTGGGCTAATCGTTCTACTTTTTTCAACTAAAAATTAGCCTATAGTATGGTTTAGTAACTAGGCCTGTTTAAGCCAGCATATGGCATGGGGTATGCCAAACATTAGAAATATAATGCAAAGAGTATGCACTGGGTATGCCAAATGCTACAAATAAATCTATTTCTAGGAACTGCATTTTCAGAACTAAAGGCAGAGAAAAAGCAACAAGTATATGAAAATGTAGGAAACTGCTGTTGAAATTTCAAAATTTCAATAATAGTAGACCTGTCATGTAGGCAAATTTCAGGGCCCTCTAGAGGGAGAAGGAGTAGAGCTGGGTACTTTAAAATACCTTCCCAGGACATACTTTAGCCTGTAGACCCATCCCTGAAAGTTTTATTTTCCTAACCTAAACCCTTTCTGAGATGGCAAGAAGTCCATTGTTTTAACAGGTTTGTCAAAATTGAAATGTTGACAAAACAACAGTTTATCTTAATTTTTGTTACCAGTTGCTTTTTCTCTGCCTTTAATTCTGAAAATGCAATTCCTGTTATGAATAGAATTCTGATCCATATCAATGTTTTTTTTCCAAAATTTAGGAAATGTATTGGCATATCTTTAAAACCTTATAATTTGGATTGAGTAAAGTTGTGAAGCTGAAAACAATTTTGTTGTACTTCATTCAAGCAGAAGATCTATTTTGCAGTATTTCACTTTTATAACACATATTTTAAAGGTCATCAAAGGTCAGGGCCCTCTAGAGAGAGAAGGAATAGAGGTTGGCACTTCAAAATACCTTCCCAGGACATACTTTAGCCAGTAGATGCATCTCTGGAAGTTTCATTTTCCTAACATAACCCCTTTTTGAGATAGCAAGAAGTCAATCAACTAGAATTTTACCAAGTGATTTTCTTTCAAGTAAAATTGATCTGCCCTAAATAGGGTGATAATCCTGTCTTCAAGCAATCATCACATTAAAGCTGCAAACCCATTGTCAACATCACAATGCAAATAAGCTGAAATAGCAGCATAGTTGACTAAGTATCAGTGCAGTATTAGCATTTTAAACATGGTCTAGCTCCTTTAGAATTATGTTTGAGTAACCTGATGTGAGCTACCTCTTCTAATCAGGATAGGGCTTTAAACTAATTTCCCAGGGATCAAAAATATGATAGCGTTTCCTTTAACTACATATCTTTAACTATATTGTGTATCAGACACAAATTTATTTTAAGCTTTTTGGTCTAAAAGATTTTTTTAAACTTGGTCAAATATCAGAGACAAAACCTTACCTATGCTTGAAATTATACTAAACAAATCTGATAAATTCTAGTAGGATCCAATTTGGTAATATTTTGCTATGTACATTTATTCCATCTTTCATTTAAATTTGATACTCCTTTCACTAACTTCAGCAAATCAACAAAAAAATTATACTTTTTGTTTATAGAACCCCCTTCTCTTTTCCTATTTGACCTAAGGTCAATGAAAAAAACTTTAAAAGCCTTAGCCTTTTTGACTTAGGGTCATAGTCTCAGAATCTCAATCAAACAGATGGATGGACAAATAGATATTGCAATGTCTGTGTTATCTATAGCTAACACATTTGATCCCAGAAAAGATTTAACAAATTTTATCATTGTCACATCAAATTTAGCATGCTGATGAACCTGATCTTTGCCTTGTAGTGTCCTTTTTCAAATAATATTTATCAAAAATAAAAAAAAAGTCTTTTATTTTTGCTGTTTAAGATGTTTATGATTTTACAGAATGTTATATTTGAGTGTGGGTGTGTGCTAGGATTAACAATGCTTATGACAGCAAAGGTCCTTCCATTTGTGGCACCACAGAGTGAATCCCTAACCCTGAACTCCTGAGTCAACTGTCATTTTTGACATATGTGAAAAAATGTATTTAATTTTTTTTTACTCCTAAAGGTGTGATTGAAAATAGTCAGAGCTTTGGGGTGTGAATCCCCTTATTTGTCCTGTTGGAAGGAGGCTAGTACTGTACCACTTCAATGGTATTCTATGAACCTGTTCTTGTTCTTTGTAATATGCCTTTACTGTATTTGGGATATACCTGTAGACTTCTCTTTGATACCCTACAATAGCATCCTTATTTACATCAGGTTGCATGCAGCTTTTGCTAAATGTTGTCAAGTCTCTTAATTCATTATACCTGATGCTTTCCCCACTGTTTTTAGTTGTTAAAAAAAAATCAAAAGAAAGTTCCCATTGAAAAGAGCCCAAAAGTAAGATTGAATTTGTCAAAGCTTTAAGGTTTGCCCCTTCAGTCTGTTTAAAAAAAAAAAACAGATTCATAATTGAAGCTTTGTTCATTTCAATCTTAAGAGTGACCTACATTTGTGACAATTCATTAAATTGTTATAAAGGGATACTTTTATTTATTTATTTGTCTTGTTTGAATTCTAAATGATTGTCTTTTAATCTTTAAATTGATTTGTACTTATGTTTAATAAGTTTAAAAGAAAGCTTATATGGCCAAGTCAGTAGGCCAGTAAAGGACCAGGTGTTCCTTTAGCCAGGAAGTACAATAGGAAGCTAGGGGCCAGCCATCCTATGCTTTTGCATGCCCTTCCTGCTTACTGCTCCACATTTCTTTGGTTAACCTTTTAAAGTTGGGCCAATTCTAGCCAAGCTGACAGAGTCACATCACTGATCCCAAAACTAAATAAACTGGTAATGCCAGGAATTAAACCTGTGCCCTTTGGACAAGGATTCTCAAGCTAGAGAGCCAGCCACTTAGGAAAAAACACAAATGTGATCACAGAACAACAATTGTTTGAAAAAGAAAATATTGAAAAAAACTCAAGCCATAGTTGCTGCCCATAAACAATATGCATTTTATTTAGACAAAGTAAATTTAAGACAGGTATCAACAAAACTCCATCAGGAATTGTATTTACCTAAGATACAATAAGCAATATGAAAGCTTAGTTTTGTGATATTCTAGTCTTGAAATAATGCAAAATAAGAAAAATTATATTTCCTATTTGTTTTCCATAAGCTCATTTGAGACTGCAATATGCCCATGGTGCACTTATAAACTCTCTGAAATTCTTTTAACAGAAAGAATTGTAAAGACAATTGTTCTGATCAGCAAGAAAAATATTAACATAACTCTCTAAACTTGGCACTTTTTAAGACAACTTTTTAGCAAAGCAAATGCAAAACATAAGAATTCAGCTAAAAGGTGGTGAAATATACGACAGATCTTATTGGTCTAAATAATCAATGCCTATAAAAACAACAGCTTTCTATTCATAATTCTTTGTGTTTCTGATTCTTAGCAGCAGCTTGGCAATGGACAATCTCAGTTCTATTAGCCTACTAGATATGGTCTAGATGGTTATGGAGACATTTACATTTTATTTTCTCTAGAGGTATATGTAGCGCATAAGTGGATATGCACTATGTTACAAATCTAATGATCACCCAATTTGCATGACCACTAGATTTCAAGGGCCAGAGAAAATTTGATCCTTGAATCTTGTGATTACCTTCGATCTTGATTGACATCATAAGAAAGTCTTGGGCCTTACTTATTGTTAGGCATAGGCCTACCAAAGACTATGGTAAATGCTAGATATATCCAGTGTCTGACCTAAGCTATACAAAATCTTGACAATTGTGCATGCATTATCTGTAAGAGAAAAATTGCTCCTCCATCAGACAGAGCAAAAGCATGTCCAGTACTTTAATTTGCAGTAGTAGCAAAGTGATTAGGAGCTAAAGGTGTTTTCAATCTGATGGTTGATTTCTGTTTCTTCTCCTACTACTGAGTTGCTGTTGAGTAGAGATTTTAGCTTCAAAGAACAAATGACAAAAACAGCTTTCGGACTGAGTATTCAGAATTAACCCTGCATCTGGATGCAGCATTCTTTAGGCCTTTTTTCGCGTCAACCAGCTGGTTTAACCAATGACAGCTTTGGTTTAACCAGCTTGTATGTTTAACGCAAAAACGGAAAAAATTACATATGGTTGAGCTCAAACAAAACTGGTTCGCGAAAACACTTTTTACTTGTCGGTTTGGGCAAAAAATTTCAAACATAAAACATCCGTATAGTGTTAAGAGTGTCATTCTGTTATAATTAAATGATTTAGCACTGGCTTAATTTCCTCCGGATTTGACATATTTCACATTAGTTTGAGGTCAGAGAGAATTGAAAAATGATCTAGCATACTCTGGTATATTTGGAGAGAAAGGAAGGGTCTGAATTAGTGGAATCTTGGGTTAAATTGTTCAGGTAATATATTGGAAAATGTTGTATTCATACTGTAAAAGCAAAATTATCTATTAAAAAGTCCTAAATGATAAGACTTTAGCTTTGTTGAGCTACCCTAAACAGAGGATAAAATTCTAGTTTGACTTCTTTTTGTTTTGATTTGGAATTCTACTAGCCTACCAGGCTATAGATTAAATTTCCAGTCAAATTCCAGTTTAGCTAGTTTTTGCTATCTTTGATTGGGGTTGTGTTAGGTGAATGAAACTTTCAGTGATTAATCCATAGCTAAAAACATACTCTGAGAAGCTATTGCTAAGCTTATGTGATTACCCTCTTCTGTTTTTAAATCTTGGAATTTTGCATACTGGACTGGTCTGTAACTATTAAAATTTTGGTAAAACAACATCTTACCTTAATTTTCAGTTAGCAGTTTCTGTTTCTCTGGTTTTAGCTTTGAAAATGCAATTCTTGTTATTTGAGTAGAATTTTAAGCCATATCAGTGTTTCGTATTTAAATATAGGGAAATGTATATCCTGAAAGTTTCTAAATCTTGGAAACTTCATAAATTGAAATTGAGCAAAGTTAGGACACTAAAAACGCTTTTTTCTTGTCATTTAAGTAGAAGATTTATTTTGCAAGGGTTTCACTTTTATAACACAAGCATTTCTAAGGGTGTGGACCAAATATTGAGATTTCCAACTGTCATCATCACTAACCAGCAATTCTATGGGATTTAATCCTTATTTCATTAGACAATGTGATTTAAGGTAATTTAAGGCAAACGTTTTTAAGAGAGAGAAAGAGTAGAGTTAGATGCTCCAAAATACTTTCCCATGATATAGTTTAGTCTCTAGACCCATCCCTAAAAGTTTCATTTTCCTAACCTAAACCTTTTTCAAGATAATACAAATTTATCTAAAATATAATTTTACCAAACAGAAGTTTAACCTAATAATTTGTAATAACATATTGTTCAGGCTAGCCTTTGCAATCCCTACAAATTTTGGCTCTTCACAATAAAGCACTATTACAGGCTTAGCCTAACAAAAGAAAGTAGCAAACTGCTTAATCTTAATAAAAAATAATCCAAAGGACTTTATATTTCTTCAATACAAAATATATATTAATTTTTGTTTTCAGTAGAATACTAGTTAAGTATAAACCAGCAAATGTTGAAGAATTTTTTGAGGGGGGACAGCTGCCTAAAATTAATAAAATATTTCTGATAAGCACAAAAATATAACAAATTAAGCTAAACTAGGAAAATAGTTTTTTTCTCACTGAACAGTTACCATAACACATAATGTGTTGTAAGATTTTTGCAGTACTTGTGCATTATAGCCACCACATTCAAGTTCTATTGAGAAGTTTAGTTTGGCTAATGTTAATGACATAAAATAAAATATGATGAATATATAAAACTTTATCAACAAAATTATGAAAACTACAACAAAGAATTTTGGAATTTGTAAATCAGCATCATATCTAAATATATTGTATCTTACATTGTGATAGATTGTTTTAATGCCCTACTGTACAGGGGTAAATATTTAAATTATGTATCATAGGCAATTATCTGAAGAGTAATCTATTAAAAGTCTCCTGAGATAACTAGGGAAGTTTTTTCTTTCTTTTTTACTTGCTTTCGCCTGTATCCAGTTCCTGATTGCCATATAAATTCCATATTCATAGTTAAATAACATAAGCCTTTGTATATAGACTATACCTTGTTGCTAATTTTTCTGGGCATAGAATGTTTGATTTGGTAAAGCCCTAGAGAAGGACCTGAAGAGAAAGAAACATAATAAAAAAAAAATTCATGCTTCATAATTTTTAGAATAATAGCTGGTAACACATTTTATATTCAACTTTGCTCTACTTTACCCCTCAATCCTCCCAATATAAAAATGTATTGCTGAAATTTCCTATTTTCCATTTGTTTTGTCAATCTGTCTCTCTAACTACATCCCATGTAGCTGTAAATTAAACAAATGTGACAAACAATAACTAGAAAAACAGGTGACAGGAGGTTAAATGCATTGAAAATATGAAATTTGAGCCATATTTCTGCACATTGGGAGGGAGATTGAGATAAAGCATAGCCTAACTTAATGATCTTCTCTTGCTATGTAGGGTAATTGGAAAGTAACTTGTATATCATGCTGTCCTTTTCAGTTTTAGTTGGATAGAAAAAATCCAAAGAAAGTCCCCTTTGAAAAGATAGGAGCCACAAAGTGAGATTGTATTTGTCAAAGCTTGGAGGTTTGTCCCTTCTGTCTGTTTAAACAAAACAGAATCTTAATTGAAGCTTTGTTCATTTCTATCTTAAGGGTGCACAACAATTATGATATAAGGTACTTTTCTTTATTCAATTGTCTTCTTTGTTGTCTAAAAGACTTTTTTTTAATCTAGATGTTTCATAAATTGCTCATTTTTACCAGAAGTTCATTTGACCTACTTTGAAATCCCTGGTCTTAAAATTACATTTGACTTTGTTAAAGCTAGGAGACATAGACCTTGTGTTTGTTTAAAGAAAGTGAATAAACATTAGTAATTTGTATTGCACTAAAGCCCTAGGGCCATCACAATTCCAAACAAAAAAGAAACTTCACTTTAGAATATTCAATATTGTCTAACATAACAGAAACAAAGAAAAAAAATTACCAAATTTTACTTCTGCACTCTACTGTCAACATGAGACATTGTCCAAAATTTTAAAATCTTGTAAAACATTCATCCCTCATCACATTCACCAGCCATCTCTCATCAAGCCTACACTTCATTTCTCATCTCACTCAATCCTACAAATGCATCAAATAACCCACTCTCTCATTAGTGCTTCCATAGATATGGTCAAAGTAAGAGCCATCTTGCTTACATTTTATTATATCTAGAGGTTTTCTGTAGCTAAGTCAGTACTTAAATATTTCATACACCTTTGTAAACAACCTTAAGATGGTAAAATAGGTTGGATTATCCAAATTTTTAGTTGCCACAATATATTTCAATCATTATTGTAATATAAAGGGCAGCCAATAGTAAAGGACCTGAATAAATATTTTAAGGTAATTAAACAGGTTTATTACTCAAAAACTTGATAAGACTAAAAGGGACTTCTTAATGATTGATTACTTTAAAATATCTACATTATACACAACAATAAACCTTTGCTATAAAGGGAAAGTCAGTAAGGCCCAAAAACTATTCAATACTAATTGTGGTTTGAGACAGTTTGCTAAATGTCTAAATGATTTTAGATAGTAATGAAGATAAAATGTGGGCAAACTCAACACCAATATGCAAGTAAGTAAGTATGGCAGCACTGACACATCAAGGTCTAAACTGGCAGTGCTAATTTCCACTTTGTGACCCTTTGGCCAAGAATTGCAATTAAGGGCTGGGGGCCAGAAATCTTGTGCTTTTGTACACCCTCCCTGCTTACCTTTTGCATATTTCTCCATTTGCCTATTTAGAGCTGGTTTAGATCTGTCTAACATCACTGACCCCCATTTAAAACAAATAAACAGGCAATACTAGGAATCAAACCTGTACCCCATGGACAAAGGATATCTTACTAAGAGTGCTTTCCACTTAGCCAAGAACATTAATACAACCAGAGTAGAACAACTATTAAAAAAAAATATTGAAAAAAAAACAAGATGGATTTACAGCCATTTTCACTAATCTTCAATACACATTGTATTTTACTTAGACAAGTTATTGTAAGGCAGGTGTCAACAAAGCTCCAGCAGGGATTGCTTTACTTAAGATGCAAACTAGCATGGTGAATACTTAGCTGGTAAAAACCCAATACACTAGCAATGCCAGGAATTAAACCTGTACCCCTTGGACAAAGGATTCCCAAACCAGAGTGCCAACAACTTAGCAAGGAACACAAATGTGACCAGAGAACTATTATTTGAAAAAAGAAATATTGAAAAAAACTCAATTCATGGTTGTTGCTTTTCTCTACTGTCCTATAAACAATATATTTTATTTAGACAAATTAATTTTAAGACAGGTATCAACAAAACTCCATCAGGGATTGTATTTACTTAAGATACAACAAGCAATGTGATTGCATAGCTTTCTGATATTCTAGTCTTAAATAATGATAAAAAAGCAAATTTACATTTGCTATTTGTTTTCCAAACCATTTGCAACAGCAATATGTCCATGGTTAGATTAGTGTCTATCCAAAATGCTTTACAACAGAAGGGACACATTTCTTGCAAAGCAAATACTCAGCTTTAATGCTATTCTGTGTCATCTCTAAAAAATTAAACTGTATCAGGTGTATTTTGATATAAGATACTTCTAAGACTTTTAGCAAGGGGGCAGGCATTTCTTCACAAATTATACAATGTGTAAAAGAGCACCAGGGGGTGAGATTGAAAAAAAAAACTTTCAGGGATGGTGTTACGGGGTGGTTTTGTTGGATTATTCCTTTGTGTTGTATGATTTTATCTTAAATGGGGTTTGCGTTGAGTTGCTTGGGACTTTTCTAAATCTTAATAGCTTGATGTGGATATGGGAGCTAAATTAAAAATAAAAAGGCTTCATATATAATCCCCGGTAACCTGGGAGACAGAAACATCTCAGTGTTGTTTGAGGTCTCCTGAAACAAATATAGATTCCCTTGGGACCGTACCTGAAAGCTAGAGGAACTGTACCTGATGCCCTAATACATAGACAAAAGATGATTAAATACAATAAGGTTTATTTACTTACAATATACAACTATTGACAAAACAGCTTCAATGACTTATTGCATGAAAAGGTGAACATGAGCAAAATTCATCTTGACAATTCAAATCCTTCCTTAAGACTAACTATTCGCCCTTGCGTTGGGCTCATATATCCAACGCGCGCACTTGCCGGACAGGCTTGGTGACCTGCGGAAGTTGACCTCCACTACTATTGGTAATATTTAATCATGTGACTAGTCACGCATCCAAAAGCTATTCTTATGGCAAGGATTTCTCTTTTGGTTTTGAGAAAAACCCATAGGTCAGAATAACTGGTTACTTGACTTGTTAAGTAACCTTTCACTTATCTAAATGCACGTAGTCTAACTGCGTAGGATTATGCAGACTTGTTAAATTTAGCAACTGTTAAATTCTAAATGATTTTATTCAAACCTTTTTCAAATTGAAATTTACTAAAGGGGTGTGACTGAGAAATTTAGTCCTGAATTTAAGAGTTCCTAGAAGAGTATGGATGAGAGATTTGGTCCTATATTTGAGGATTCCCAAGGGGATGTGAATGAGGGATTTGGTCCTGAATTTTATAGAGGGGAGGGGGCTGGTCTATATGTTACATATCCCCTTTCCCGTTGTAGATTGATGTCCCCATCAATCAGTCTGATCTCTTTCCTTAAATATTGTATTTATTCCTTATTGTCTATAAAAATTTTTATTATAATTCCATAACCTTGTAAATGATGATTAAAATTTCAGAAATATTTTCCTACACCTTATATATATATATGTCCTGCACCTAGCACTAAAAAAATTATTTAACCACAACACTTGACATTAACTGTTATTACACTCGAATACCTGGTTCCAATTGTTCATTTTTACTTGAAGTTTTAACTGTTATATCTGATTTTTAATTGATCCCAGGTATTTTAACAATAAAAAATAAAAATACACGACGTAATATAAAAAGATTTTCACTGGCACTTTTATTTACTTAAACTTATAATTCACCATTTGGCTTAAATGTTCATCACTTATTAGTTCTGGATATTAGTTTCACACCAATCACAATTTTCGTGTCCTTGCCCTATTTACTGATTGAACAAATATATTGTCATTTTTTAATTTATCACCATTTAGCAAAAGTAAAGATTTTGTTTTTACGCTTTTACAAAATGGGAAGCGCGGGACTCAGAATCACCTATCCCCAGCAGTTTAAGTACAAATGTACGGCCGGTACTACAGTTCTTCTGTCCTGCTCCCGCTCTCTTCTGCATTTAAGCGTTATCTTAATTGTCTTTGGCGTTATCTTAATTTAATTCAATAGATTGGAGTACTATCTAACACCTTACTTGTTAGTTGATTCCTAAGTTAAAAAATTAGGACTTAGGATCTCTTGTTCCAAAACTTCATTAGGTCTGTGAGGGTTTCCATATTGAATTGGGTTCACTAATGGTGTTTTTTGCGTACCCGCTGGCTGGATGTTTCGTCTTCTCTAGTCTACATCGTATAGTCAGAAATTAAAGATGGGTGATAGTTGTCCGGTTGAATCAGATGTGTCTCGGGCATTCTTCGGTGGTTGATAAATCATGATAGGTGTTTTGTAGTCTTTGATCATGACATTGTTGGCCAATGTTAGCAGCATGCCAAATTCTGTAATAAAAATTTCCAAGCAGAATCATGTTGTTAACATATAAAATGGTACTAGTGATACTATAATATAAAGTATTATTTTAAATTGCATAATAATAGCACATAATTGCAGAACAGTAATATTATTTTTTTTTTTTTCGAACATTCAAAGTGAAATCGAATGTACGATTTCTTAAAAGAAGTTTTAAATTCTAATAATTCTCAGGTACATTTGAAGTAACGTGAGGTATATTTGGTCATATAGCAACTGAAAATAGTTTTATTGGTACTACACTATTACTATATTATTATGATTACATGTAAATATAAGAACACGGCACTAAAGAGGGTTATATATATATGTAAGATTATATAGAGGTCTTAATGTTCTGGATCATACTTTAATCGAAAAAAATTTGAACCTTCAATGCGTGATTAGTCGAAAAGTAATACATTTTGCATCATAGCCTTTCAATTATCACGCCTTGGAACGTTTTTTTTTTTTTTTTTTTTTGAAATAGATCAGGAAAATTACAAGAGATGACCTCTTAAATCTCTTGCACATAAAAGATAGGAACGAATTTTTTCGTGCTTGTTAGAGGTCTATATTTACATAAAGATTTTCTGCCAAGAGTATTTTTGATGTATATGCCAAAAAGTAATACAGTATGTTGTATCATAGCCTTTTAGCTGTTATACACCAACAATATTTCTACAGTAGGGAAAGGATGTCACGTACGGAGAAAGACCTCTTAATTTCCCCGGATTTTTACATCCTCCCTGTTAATATGGCTTAAATATCATCAGGAGCAGTAGGGTTCAATTGATGCATCTCTTGTGCTTCAATTGCATCAGTATTTATCCTTTTTCTCATTAGTAGTTTCCCATAGTTAATTGTTAGTAGCGCTCTTATTGTTAATGAAATAAGAAATACCATGAATATTGTGATTATAATATTATACCATGAGTTTGGTGAGAACAAACCGTATTGGCTCTCCACGTATTTCAATCTTTGGTCTTCGTTGGTGAATAAGGGTATTTGCATATCTAACGCTTCCTTTATTTTTGTTAACTGCATTGTACCTTTAATCTTTTCTATTTTTGGCCATATAGATGTTTTAGATTCTTCATCATTTATATTCGGAATCGTGAAGGACAAGTTTATTCCTTGAAAATTTATTATTTTTGGGCTCATGACGTTAGTGCTGGTTGTGATTAGAGGTGTTTGGACGGTTGTTTCTTTAGTTACAAGTCTGCAACCTTGTTTGATTGTAATAGTCCCAACATCTTGTAATAATATTTCGGTTCGATAGCTGGGGTCAATTTTTTCTGTATTATTATAACAGGATAGAGTTCCTACCGTCTTTTTAGGTACTGTAAATAACCATAAGTCGTTCCGTAAATTAATGAAAGTTTCTCTTTTGGTATTTCCTATTAAGGCTTCACAAGAATCAGGAATATTTTGTTGCTGCGATTCCTTTAGGAATAGATCTAGCATGCATGATCCTATCTTTACGTTATATATAGGTAATGTAAGTTGGCAGACCAAATTTTTAAATGACACGCATTCTTTTAATTCTTCGGTATTTGCTAACGCGTATTTTCTTCTATCTTGATCTATTAACATATATTCCGCTTCTGGGATGATGCTCATGAAGGAGTTTGTCTCCTTAATGTTGATTGGAAATGTAGATATTTTGTATAGGTCGTATATGGATTGTTGATTAATCAAAGGAATTGTGACTACAGCAAATAGTTGCTCATTGATCTCGGTAATATGCACCTTTAGTTTGGTATAATATAAAAACAAGTTAGCTACTTCTGGTTCTACTGGTAAGTGGAAACCAAATGTTAAGTGAGTCTTTATTTCGTTTAGGATGTTCTTAAGATCCGAGGGATCCACTAAGTCGTAAGAAAGAGTACCTCCTGTTAACTCAAATAACGCGAATTCAAATTTACTAACATCAGTGGCTAAGTTCAACAAAGACATAATAACAATGTCTAGTGACACCATTGTTAGGCTGGAATCAGAGATTACTCTGTCTACTTCATTTTTTAAATAGTTCATTGTGCTGACTGTTCTTGATATTTTTTTGGATATAGCCTCGATTTTGTCTTTTTGATAATTGGCGATACTTGCTTGTATTTTTTGGACATGTAGTGTTGTATTCATGGCTGTGTTGAGTCTTTTAACATTATCTCTTAGTATATTTAAATCTTCTTCGGTTGACAAACCGAATAGTCGGGAAGCAAGTTCTCCTACTATCGGGATTAGACTTGTTGATCGTTTATATTTACTTCTTCGGAAAAATACTTCAAATATACGCGTTGTGCTTTGTTTAAGTTTTTGTATTTCTGCATTGAATAGTTCAAATAACGCTTCCAACCTTTGTCTATATAATATGAGGAAGGCCTGATGGGTTGATATTTTATGAGCGTTTTCCATGGTTAATTCCGGGAGGGGTTCTAATTCAGTCTTCGCTGGTTCGTCAGCCATAGCTAGACGTGCGCAAGTTTTTTTACCATCTATAGTCCAGCATTCTCTCCAGTGACCTTCATCTTGACATTTTTTGTCTCCATCCACACATCGTGTTCTACCATAGTCTGTCTCGACAAAAGGGATTTGCCATCTAACTTGTATTCTTCCCTTTTTTGAAGAAGTCCATATCCAGCTAGTTGATTGCCATGGTTGCCTTACTGTTATTAAAATTTCATCGTTTTTAATTGGCATTAGTACACCAGGGATAGTACTTGTAGTAATTTCTGATATTGAGGTGTCTAACTCTATTGGTTGTGGGTCAGTCGTCGTGGGGTTTGACGAGGGGAATGTTTCTTCCACCTCTGTTATTGGGGTACGTTCAGTTTCGATTGCTGTTGGAGTAAAATCAGTTTCTGCTGTGGTTTCCTCGTTCTGAATATCGTATTTCCAGAAAGTAGTCGTTTCGTATTTTTTTGCGGTGCTTTTGGGGATTTCCATTAATCCGTTTGTGCTTTCTTCGGTATAAGAAGTAATACGTGGAACATGGGCGGTCGTGTTAATTTTGGTAGCTTCCGTTGTGACGTTTATTATTCTACAGAAGTATTGGCATTTAAACTTGTATTTCGGTTTGCTGGTGCCATTCGTGGAATTTAATCCCACTTCAATATTTTCTATGCCTCTTATTATCTCTGGTATTTTATTTGTTCGCGTTACGAGGTCAGATACAGTGCTTGTTGTTTGGGTTTCAATTGTAGCGGTTTGCTGTGTGTATGGGGAAATACTGGTTATATCTCTTGTTTCAACTTTCGTTGGTTTTATTTCAGATAAATTTATATTTTCTTGTATTTGGTTGTTCTCAGCCCTGTTAATTTGTTTTGGTCCATTCCATAGTTCTTTGAAGAAATTCCATACTGTGGGCAATTCGTTCAATAATGCATATTGTCCATCGTAAAATTTTCTTTGTCTAAGTTGGGTCTTTATTGGCTCAATTGTATCCTGGGTCTCTTTATCGATATTTGAGTTTTGGTTTTCGTTAATTGACCTCCTTTTTCTTTTTTCAATGGTTTTTCCGAATCCTATAGCTTTATCGATTTCGGCTATTTTAGCATCAAAATCATCTACTATTCTTTTTATTTTGACTTTGGGAAAGTTAGGGGATGTTTCTTTCTTCTCTTTATGGTTGTTTTTGCTTGTTTGTAGTCCCTTGTCTGACTTTAAAAATTGAAAGATTGATTCTTTTAGGTCAAATGTATTTTTCTCCAGTCTTATAACTTGTTGGAATAATGTTTCAAATGGTTTCGGGTCTAGCTTCATAAAAATTTTCCAAGCGTTGTTGCTAGTTAGAAGTGAATTTTCGTGTTTGAATATTATCCCATGCTTTACGACATCTTGTGTATGGGCACCTATACACATGGTCATCAAAAATGTTAAGATCATCATTTTTATCTGTAAATAACATTTAATAAATTATTTCTGAAAAAGTATGATAGAAGGAAAAAATGTATTGCGTGACGCTGAGATTTATTAAGTATTATTGGAGTTTTTGAAGATAGATTCAAGGGGCTAACACACTATTGTCATTAAGATATAGTGTTAAAAAAATCAATTTAACAAATATCAATAATTCTAAATTGGAGCTGAGAAAGGAAGTTATTATTTTTTTTTTTTATAGAGTCAATTAATACTTAAGTAGTTTGTGGAGACTAACACAAAAGAGCGATTTGGCTCAATAGTAACGAAATATTAATGTCTAATAGCAAATATTTTAGTAGTCTCGAGAGTAATTAATATATATATATTATCCGTGTACAGACCTCGGCATGGGTTAGGACAATTTGGCTCTAAGAAAGACTTCTTGTTGTATACATCGCCAAACAGTAAGTGTATATACTGCCTTGTTGGTTACAGGGCGGTAGGCAAAGTTTTCAGATGCATAGTTGAGCAAAAAATAATTAAAGAATTTAATAGTATGTGTTTTTTACAGCGAATAATGTTATGCTAAAAAAATTAGTTCAATAAACCTTAATTTTTTTGTTTAAATTGGGGATATGTAGTTTTCAGAATCGTAATGGTTATACTACTATTAAACAAAAGAAACGAAATAGAACCTTAAATGATAACAAGTTATTAGCGATCTTGGTTGAAATTTCGTTTTGAGGTCTGGTAGAGGATTAACTTTTATTTCTGTTAGTTTTTCATTTCCATCTGTTAGCTAATATGAGGAATTAGGGCAAAGCGAGTAAGCATATCAGTTCATAAAAAAATTATTATATATATATTTTTTTTTTTTAATAAAATATGGGGTAGGGCAGTGGTAAATGCTATTAGGGTTATACTACTTGATAATTCAGTATTTTAAGTTAAAAGTAGTATTTTTTTTTTTTCTTTCTTTTTTTTTATATCAGATAAAAGTATGAAATAATTATTTGTTTATTATGGCCTAAAGCTTAAGTTACTAATTTGTTATGGAGTAGAAATTTATTAGCCTATTTTTTTTTTTTACAGAAAATTTTTGATTTATGGTTTAAATTTGAATTTAGTTTAAATCCAATTGTAGATGGCTTAATATAGTCTAAAGCTTAAATTGAGGGTTTGTTATTCCATAATAAGATTATAAGGCCTAGTAACTATGTTTCTAACCCATTACAGCCATTGTTTTATATGCACTTTGAGAAACAATCATTTTACAAAATCGGCACAAATTCGAGAGGGTGTCTTATTGAGGTATAATAGTTTGACTTTCGATAAGTTAAGTGTTCTTTCTCATTTAAACTCCTTCCAGCTCTAAACTAATTAGCTTAGTTGTAAAAAAAAGAACAACTTTTGACTTATGGTTTAAATCGTCTTTAAATTTAGTAGGATCTTAGCCTAACTTAATTAATAAGTTGTAGGCTACTAGTCCTTTGTAGTACGAATCTATATTGTACTTATTTAAAATAAGTTAAACTTTAGATTAAGAATTTGAAAAGTTTCACAACTTGTTTCCTTTTTGTTTATTTTTTTTTTCTTGAAGAATCCTTGTTGTAAATCATATTGTGATAATTTGTAGGGTAAGTATGGTTTATATGTTTAAATTTATACACATATGTACACATGTACTAAGCATGTTGTTTAAATATAGCCTATAGTTTAAAATAGCCTTTATAATATAGCCTATATTTTAAAATAATAATAGTATTAAAGCTTAAAATGAGGGTTTGTAATTATATAATAAGATTATAAGGTCTATTAACTTTATCTCAAAGATATAGATCAGAGCTTTCCTGGCAAGTACTTTGGGGAGATAATTATAGCTATGCCAGACGGGCACAAATTGGCTGAAGGTGTTATATTGAGGTACAAGGGTTTAATTTCGACACGTAGCATCGTTTTATGCTTGGACTTCTTTCCGCTGAAAATTAAGTAGCCTAACTGGGAGAAAAGAGAAAAGAAAAACTTTTAACCAAAAACTAATTTAGAATTAGAAAAACTAATTTAAATTCGGTTGAATTTTAGCCTAGTTTAAGTGAAAAAGTCGCGTGTTGTTAGTTTCTTTGTATATACAATCTTATATTGTATCATAATTAAGAATAGATTGTATCACAATCATACTGTAATACGGCGCGCTTTCATACGATTTATTAAATGTTTTTTTTTTCTCATTAAGTTATTCCTTGTATAAAATTTTCAGTTTAGTTATGAAATAGATAAGTGTGTTATTTTCAACTTGATTGAATAAGAAAAAAAATAAGCATTTTCTCATTAGGCAGAAATACTCTCTTATCCCAATTATCTTGTCGGTTGAAGATGCGAAGTATAATTATGTCTTAGCGAAAAACCTTTAGATTTGAGGTTACTACCTTAAGTAGATGTAAAGAAGTAATAATTGAGGGTTTTATTACAGCACTTTGCATTCGGAATGAGAGCTAGTCAAATTATGAACAATGTATTACTTTGTAAGTAGCGATATTTCAATTTTATGATGCGACTATGTTGGCCTTTATACTAAAGGTTGTTTTCTTTTATCGTTATATAAAAGTCTCGTTTTACAATACATTGTTCAGTTGTTTAGATGGGAAGACTATATTCTGTTATCTAAGCGAGATACATAAGTATACTTTATGAACAAATGTTTATCAAATATAGTTATTGTGTTTTGATATGTTTTCAAAGCTTGTATTTTCAAAGCTTGATATTTGAAGTATTTTTCAAAGTTCGGACCGTGTCATGAATCCATGTAGATCGCATAAGGTAAGAGATTGAATTTTGTTAAATGCTTTTGGGACATTTTTGTTAAAATTATGCGAAGAAAAAATTTTTTTTTTTTTTTTTTAAGTAGTAGGTTAAAGGTTAGTAGGCTAAGTGTTAAGTTTAGATTTTTCGTGTGGTATATGCTATTACACTTATTTATAATATTTTGTAAAGTTCACAGGTCCGGCGATTTTGGTAATTTCTAAACATATTTATCTTACTATAAGTATATGAATTAAGATAGTTATACGGAGGTTATATATATTTTTTTGTAATGTTAGTTTTGGTAAGCGTAATTTATTTTGAAAAATCGTTTCCTTACCGCTATATATTTCCTGTTTCGTTCTCCTTTCTGTTCCTGAAACGTTTTTACTTCATTTGATTTTATTTATTTTTTTACTTTTAGCATTTAGGGGTATTTTGTGCAAACACTACTTCTGCTATTATCTCGTAATAGTTTTCTTGGCTTTTGGGTCCGAAAATTGATAGTAATTGCAACCCGTTTACAAGTTCTCTTCCAAATTTCATGTTTTTAAAATTGGAAGTTAAGGAGGGGTGAAGTTTTCGTGCCTCTTTCCTTAGCTTTTTTACTTTTCTTAGGTCAACTAACGTTAAATGTGGCTTCCAGTTTTCTTGATTTACAATTTGTACTCCGCTTTTGGTAATTTCTTTCGAGATTTCTTCTATGATTGGATTTAGGCGCGTTTTAACTACCTCTTCGTTCTCTAGTTTTGCATATATAATTTGCTCAAGGAAATCCCCGATGCCTTGAAAATCAAGATAAAGTTTTTCATTCGTGAAATTTTGTCTATATTTTTCTATGGTTTTGACAAAAGCACTTTTTACATGTTCAATTTCAGTATTATTTTTCAGATACAATACTTTTAACGTTAGATGGAAAGAGTTTTGTTTGATTAAGGCTTTTATTAACATAGGGTTTGTTTCAATTACGTGTTTTTGCATTAATGAAGCATTCATCCTTATCTGAGGGTTTTTAACTTGGATTGCGAGGAAGTAATTCGGCCGAGATTCCATTACTTCAAATCTTTAGACAAGTCCAATTTCTAAAAAAAAAATTAAATTGGGTTATATTAATAATTATTGGGTGGAGTTAGGCATGTTTTCATGGGTAATTTCGTGGGATTAGCTGTTTGTTACTCAGAGGTTTAAAATTTTTTTAAAGTAGACAGTTTTGTTCCACAGTTGATGTCGAAATTATTTTGCACGTTGAAAATTGGTCCGCCTATATATGTTAAAAAATTATTTGATCTAGGAATAGGAGCTGACCAAAAGGTTAATTCAGATATTTGACCTTTATTTTCTGAATTGTCTTCCGCGAACATAAGATATTTTTGTAAATTTTTAGGTATTTGAAGGCTCCATAGGGTATAATTTATATTTCTTTTCCGCATAAGAAGTCGGACGTGCCTTCTGCACTGTTCTTTTAAGGTTAAGAGTCCTGACACGTTATGGATTACTTTGAAAATTAATATCTTATGGAAAAATAGGGGGTCCTTACAGTTCATTAATTTTTCAAATACGATTATATCTGTTTGAGGCGCTATTTTTGACGCAAAGTTGTCATCGCATTCGCTACAGGTAAAGATTATTTGTTTCAGTTCATTGTAATCTGGTTCATAAATATGGAATTTTCGGCCGTTTCTTATCAAATTACTAGCTGAATAATGGTTCTTGTAGTCTTTATAAATTTTGTTTAGTATGCCTGGTTTTTCCAACAAGACATTTGTATTTCTTTTTATCAATATTGACAAAAATCTGAGAGGCCATATGATTGTATAGCCTCCGTCATTATAGATTCTCCAGAAATTTTCGCTGATCAATGTTGCTACTAGAGGGTATTTTTTGAGGGGGATTTTGTTAAGTAAGATCGTAAAAGTCCGAGACGCAAGTTGCTGTTTGTACTGGAAGTTTACTTTTCTCATTTTGCGTGTAAATGAACAAAATAACAAGATGATCAAAATTCTTGTTATCAACTTATTAGTGATGCTTACAGGAATTTCGAGAAGTAGATAGAGAGTTTGGTATTGTAATTCTCTTGTTGCTTTCTTAACGGCATTTTCGAAATCTTGGTCTAATAATTTGTGTTCACTTTCTGACAAATTTGGCAAACTTTGTGTTTTACATGGAAACCAAGCTGTTCGGTTTTTGAGGTATCTGGGGGGAGTTCTTATGGTTCTAGTTTTTATATCAAAACTGTCCCCATTCCTCAACCTAGTAGGGTTGGGATAACTTAAGGTTCTTTTTAATGGCATGATATTTCTTTTTCAATTTTTGTTAGTTATAAGCAGGTTAGTAAGTTAATTGGCGGTTACCTTGGTACTGGTTTCTTCTAGAATCGCGTATGACGTGTTTATTAAGGTATTGGTTTCTATTCTCTGCCAACCAAGTTTTTCATTTATTTTACACGGTTCTTCCTTGTCTACAAATTAGAAAAGTTACATAGGGGGGAGGAAAAAATAAGGGTGGTAAAGGGTAAAAAGGGACCGTCTAGTTCATAATTTTCTGTTATTCTTAAAATTGGCCCACTATTGGCCAGTAAATTGCACTGTGACTTTAAAAGGTAGGGGGTTTTAAATGTTAATTGGAAGTCCTTTTCGTTGATTCCAGGGCCGTTTTCCATGTACATTATGTATTTCTTTAGGAAAGTGGGAATATGGAGGCTTTGCATGGAATAATTAATGTCCGTTTTTCTTAATATTTGCCGTATTTTCTTCCTGCATAGATCTTTTAGACTGAGTTCATCTGAGGTCGTGTGAATTATTTTATAAGTCAATTCCTTACGAAAGCATAGTGGGCTAGCTGTGTCTAGGAATTTCTCATACACAATGATGTCTTTATCTGGCAAAATTTTTGATCCAAAATTTTCATCATTCTTGTAGAATTTTCTCGTTACACTTATTAACTCCATATACTGTTCATCATAAATATAATGGGATGAATTTTTTACAATTATTGGGTCAAAATTAGTACTGTATCTCAAATAGTGCTCATATATTCCCAACAATATATTTTCATCTTCCACAATTTTGTAATTCACATTTAGTAGTAAGTCCAGAAACTTTAAGGGCCATATTATTTTGAAACCTGATTCTTGTTCTATGTGCCAAAAATTTTCGCGTATTAAGGATGCTATTAGAGGATGCGCAACGGGGGGCATCGCTCGGAGTAGGGCTGCGAAAGTGTATGCAGCATTCTTGTGCCTATAATCGTAATCTTTGCTCAATATTTCCAGTGAAAATGATCCGTATAATAGGATGATTATTCCGTGTATTAGGAGATCCTCGTTAAAAATAACGGGAACTTTCAATAATGAATATAAGGTATTATATTCCAAGTTCCTTACTGCATTAGTTATTGCAGATTCGAAGATTATTTCCCGTAGTTCATAGTCTATTACTGAGAGGTTTGGTAAACTTAGAGTTTTATTTGAAATCCAAAATTCTGGTCTCGCAAACATTAGGTCTTGGTTGGTTTCTAGGGTGTCGGTATTACTTAAGGTTCTTTGTCTCGGCATTTTCCTGGTTAGTATTAGTCACACGTATAAGCAGGCTAATTATCTAATGAGTAATTACCTTTTTCCGCCTTGAGTCCTTATGGTGATTCGTCTAAAAAAAAATTGTAGATTTTGTTTATTGTTTGAATTTTTTTGATTTTAATTTACCTTTATATGCGTCCTTTTTTGCTTCTACCGATTTTTTTCTCTTTAAGAAAATGTTATTTCCCCTTACTGCGTAATTTTGGGACGTTGGATCATACATGAATTTGGCGTAATGTCGGATTTCATCTAAGGGGTGGTGAATTCCTTCGTACTTAATACAATTTTCATTTTCTTCGATCTTATAACAAATTTTAGGTGGTCTACATTTATCAATTAAAAGTAGATCAGTTTGATTTGGGCCCTTGCAAAACCAATAGCTTATATTAAATTTTTGTTGCAGTTTTCTTATTAATAGTTGAAGGCTTGTCAAGTTTTTTCCTTTCTTATTTTTATTTGAATATTTTATTTTTACTTCTCCTCTCGCGGGTCGATATTTAGGAGTATTCGCTAATTTTAAGCCAAATCTATATGTATGAGGTTCAAATTTTGTTAAATCGTAATTGAGGTACCATGTTTCAGCATACACCTCTTTACCATTCTCATCCTGCACTAAAATCGCGGCCGCATATATAATGTTTTCCTTAGCATGGATAATTGAAATAAATTCTGTATCTATAATGGCTTTGGACATATTTTGGTGGTAAATGGGGTAGTAAATTAAGTTAAAAGGGACTTAATAACTTGGAGAAATCGGAAATGAAAAAAAAATTCTTAAATCATGAATTACACTCCAAGTGATAAGCAGAGAAATACAACGTATATGGATTGAAGCAATGAAAAAATAGTAATTCGGGAAATCGCACGGATACCGCGTACGAACTTAGACACAATTCATAAGCAGTATCCGCACAAACTACCGACCACTGGCTCACGGGGGATTTGGTTTTGTCAAGATTCAATTTACAATTTGTTGCAAATTACTTTCGTTTGTTCACTTTACTGCTGGCTGTAACAATGAAGAAGTAGCTTTCAAGGAGTCCCCTCAGGTAGTACGCGGCAAAGCAAGTTGAAACACGCCAAGCCTTGCCACTACAACCCGCAAGGGCGCCTCGCTTTCTCTATTCAGGTCTCGTGTATAGTAGACTTCTTGTAATTTTGAATGTAATTCTATTTTTGAAACCTAGATCGTCTGTTTATGCGTAAGGTTTAGCAATATTAATAAGCTTTCTAATCAACGTTTTGTTACAGCTGAGTTATACTTGTGGTAAGATAGTTTACCAAAGCTACGGGTTATATTATTAGAGAAATTAAAGTTTTTAAGAATCATGAAGTGTCTCGCCTACTTATCTGGCGAAACGTTTAGTCGACGGGGCAGTTCTAATTTTAATTTTTTTAAGATAATCCTTAACTTAAAGGAATTATTTTAAGAAAAATGTTAATGAAGCAGTTGCACTCATGCGGTTAATTTTAGCAAAAATGTGATTTTGAACTCACTTAGAATAATGAGCACTCTTTGAAGATAGACCAATTTTTCACTTGGAGTCTTTCAGCTTTCCTGAAAGGTACTTTCTTTTAAGGATGTTTTATTACGGGATGGTTTCTTAGCGTAATTAATTGACAATTAGCAAAAAAAAATGATTATTTTATTATTATTTTTTTTTTTTTTTTATTTAGGACTGGTAGATTTTCATTTTTCTTTTATTAATAATCTAATTTATCTGGTTTTTTGATAACTCGGCCTGACCTTGTTGTTACCTTCTCTTCAGTAGACTCGGTTTTTTTCTTTGGCTTCGCTAGCGATATCAAGTCAAACTTTTTATATTGTTTTTTAAGAAATTTTTGACCTTTAATTTGTGCCTTTTTAGCCTGGGCAGTTGCACTCTGTGGTCTTGTTCCTTCCACATCTTTGGGCTCATTTGTGCCTGATTCACTCTCAGTATCTGAGGAACTAGTTGTAGATTTAGTATCTGGTTCTCTTGAAGTAGAAGTTTGAGATTTAGGTGTAGATCCAGCTCGACCTTCGTAAATTTCTTCACTTCGTGAAGTGGAGGGTTTATTGATTGACTCGTCCTGTTGATATCTGGGTTCGGGAGAATTGAACGATTCTTGGGAGCTTTGGGAGGATTCAAATGTCTTCTTGGGGTGCCTCCACTGCTTGAAAGCCATGTCTTCCGGGGGGTGAGGAAGTGTTTGTATTAAGGTTTCCTTCCAAGATACCCAGTCCTTTGGTTTTGCCTTTGATACGGTTATATCGTGATACTGTTGCTCATCAGTAGGTGGATCAGTATGAATTGTACTTTGTCTAGTCTTAATGGGGTAATTAATGATATCCATTGCTTCTCTTAATGTTTGTTTTTGGGGTTGATTGTCTCTTTGTGACTCTATGTCCCTAGGAGTTTGTATAGCCTTATTTAATTCATCATGTAACGATAAAGGTCTGTCTATTGGTGAAATAGGTTTCACCAAATTGTCGGGGAAACGTTTTGGTGGAAAAGGTGTCGAAATTCGATCCGGGAAAAATTGCGTTTGTGGAGAAATTGTATAGTCCAACTCTTCTGATTCTTCACTGGAAGAGGAATCGCTATTCCTCCGTCTCCGCGTAACGGGGGTACTTTTTGGGGGGGGGTGACCATATTTGTCATGGTTAGAAATTCATTAAATTTTTCTTCATCACTACTGTTTTCAAAATATCCTTGTTTGAGATTAAAAGGTTTAAGCTCACTTAATCTAGAGCGAGGTGGTTGATTTTCGTCCTCCGAGGTATTTGATGTTGAAGGTTGAGGGGTCCATGTTTCTGTGAATTTTGCCCTTTTTATACGACTAACATGGGATTTATAGGTTTTTCCTGTTTTTGGTTTTACTAGTTTAAATGTAACATTATTATCATACCTTTTAATTATTCTTAACGGTCCTAGGTACCGGTCCGAAAGTTTCTTGCCGTCTGATTTGTTTTCATTTTTTAAGTAAACGCAATCTCCTACTTGGAAATCGAGTTTACCTTTGACGTTAGGAATATTTTTTGCTTCTTGCTTTCTTTTTGATCTTTCTATTTCTTGTTTTACAAGTTTATAAGTTTTCCTCATTCTATTGATAAATTCCTGTTTATAATCTTGAGAATCATTATAAAATTGTCGTGACTCTATAATTTCATTATAAGGGATTCTAAAGTCTCGTCCGATTAATATATAAAATGGGTTATCGCGAATGACCTGGGAGTAAGCTGTATTTATTACATTTGTTAAATAAGGTAAGGTTTCATGCCAGTCCCTGCGATTTTCTTTCGTATAAATACTTAAAATATTAGAGAATAGCTTGTGTCTGTTCTCGATTTTCCCATTGGCCTGTGGATGATAGGGGGTCGATACCAATTTATTTATTTGAAGGAAAGACATTAAATCCTTGGTTACTTTCGCTACAAAATTAGGGCCATTGTCGCTCAATACTGTATTAGGAATACCGAAATTAAGGAATATTTTAGCGAGAGCTTTCGACGTTGTATAGGCGCTTTGATTTTTTAATGGTTTAGCAAAAGTGAAACCAGAAAAATGATCTATTACTGACAGTACACAGGTATGTCCTTCATTAGACGTGGGTAATCCTCCACTTGTACCATATAAATCAAAAGAAATTATGTCAAATGGAAACCGGGCCGTAGGCGTTCTTCCTATCGTTGGATTCGGGTAGACTTGAGGATTTTTTCTTAAATTACAGGTTTCACAATTATTAACATAATTCTTTAACTTCGTCAAGGCTGAAGTAACAAAAAAGTATTGTTTTAATCTATGGAATGTCTTATCTAATCCCAAGTGACCTCCTACTTCAGAATGAAAGAATTCAAAAGCGGGTTTTTCCATAATTTGGGGTAAAACTGGTATAACGGAAGTTTGATTTCTTTTATCAGTATCGGTTATTATCCTACATAGTATTTTTTCGTCGAAATCATAATAATAGTTATCAATTTCTTTTTTAAAAGATTTCATTTCATCAGGTAACTCTTTATCATATAAGAAATATTCTATTAGAGCGGCACAAGTATCATCTTTCTTTTGATACATTTTTATAGAGTTTAAGGAAAGTGGGCTGTTTTTCTGTTTCTTTTCAACCGAATTATTCTCAACCGATTTCATTTTTAAACCCTTCTTTTTTGGAACATACTTGGCTTTTATTGTGTTGATTTCTTCGTTTTCATTTTCTACTGGGGTATTATCTGGAAATCTACTTAGATAATCACATGGGGCATTTTGTTTTCCCTTAAGATGTTCAAATTCATAATCTAAGTCTTGAATTTTCAAAATCCATCTCGCGAGTATTCCCGTTGGCTTTTTGAAAGTTTGCAGATATTGCAGGCTTTTGTGGTCTGAACGCAGTTTAAATTTTCTGCCTACCAAATAATGTTTGAACTTATCCAAATGGTGGATAATCGATAATAATTCAAGCTGTGTAGCAGAATAATTACTTTCACCAGAAGTCAGGGTGCGAGAAGCGTACGCTATTACTCTTTCTTCCCCATTTATTATTTGGGAGAGGATCGCCCCAATTCCCTTGTTTGAGGCATCCGTTGTAACAACGAATTGTCCTGTTTGGAAGTCGGGTAGCGATAATATAGGTTCTGAGGTTAGAGCCTTTTTTAAATGATCTAATGCATTCTGAGCTGTATTAGACCACACAATTTTTTGTGGGTTGCCTCTCGTGAGGTCCGTTAAAGGTTTTGCAATTTGTGCGTAATTTCTTATAAATTTTCGGAAATAGCTCATTAATCCTAAGATTCCTCGTAATTGTTTAATTGTTTGGGGGGGCTTTATATTTTTAACGGATTTTATTTTTTCAGGGTCTGGGGAAATTTGTCCTTGCGTTACAACTACTCCTAAAAATTTTAGTTTTGTTTGAAAAAGATTTACTTTTTCTGGTCTACATTTTAAATTGCCTTCTCTAAATTTCCCAAACACTTTTGCTAGTGTCACTAAATGGTCCTCCACGTCTTTGTCCATAGCTATGACGTCATCAACAAAATGAATTATGTTATTTAGGCCTCTTAGTAAATGAAGGAGGGGTCTACACAATGCACTCGAACTAGTTTTTAGTCCAAATGGTACTCTTAAGTATTCATAAGAACCACATTCTGTTGTTGAAAAAGCTGTTTTAAAAACATCGCCCTCAGCTATTTTTACTTGATGATATCCTTGTGTCAAATCTAGGGAAGTAAATATTTTATTTTTATTTGATATTGAGTCTAGAATTTCGTCTATTCTAGGTAGGGGAAATTTGTCACTTACTACTTGTTTATTTAAAGCTCTATAATCTACCACTAGTCTAAGATCATTGTTCTTTTTCGGAACTAAAATAACGGGGGCAGAGTATGGGCTTATGCTTGGCCTTATGATTTGATTTTTTTCGAGTTCATGTATTTTGTTTATTAGCCATTCCTTATGTTTATAAGGAATTCTGTATGGTTGCTTTGCAACTGGCGGCCCCGTGGTTTGTATTGCGTGTTCATAAAATGGGATAAGTCCTATGTCGTCTTCAGATGTCGAAAAGACATCTCTATATTTCCATAATAAGTCGCATAATTTTTGTTTTAATGATACATCGGTTATGTGACTTAGTTCGAATTTCTCAAGGAATTGAGATCGCGTCAGTGGATATTCTGTGTCAACGTGAACATTAATATTATTCACGAAGTTTTTTTCCAAATATTTCCAATTATTAATATCAGATTCCGATACTACTTGTATCTCTACTAAACATGTACCTTTACTCAGGGTAATTAGGTCGTTTTCGTGGGTGTTCGTTACCCAAATGTAACCTTCTCCCTTTTCGTAATTTATAATTTGTTCTTCACAAACTACATATTTCGGGAGATTTTCCGACGGTGATGCTACCCAAATTTCATTTTTGTCATTAACTGGTTCTAACAATTGTGATATTTGGACCCTCTGCATTGATTTAGGGGGAATTTTTGTTTTACGCACTACAAATCCATAATATTTTTCGTGATTTTCTTCTTTTATTCAATTTAGAAGATTCTCCGCTGGTTTTTCTCCTGGAGTTTCTAATTTTTCAAGTTTTTTCCATAAATAACAAATTTCTTGAATTTGTTTGTTTCTATACTCTCTCATGTTACCTATATTTTCCCTTACTTTGTTTGCTTGTATGTTATTTATCATTGATATGGTGTCCGTTGGGTAGATAAACTTTGAATTTGCTACATCTAATAATATTTTATTTGATTTTAAAAAATTTGCGCCTATTATTGCTTCGTATGGAAAATTCTTACAAACTATAAATCGAGTATAGAAATTTCTGTTATCCTTGCGCAAGGCTAGATACACAGTGCCTTTCACATCCAGGTCGTGTCCGGTTACACTTGATAAATTGGGACAGATATTGCTCATTCGTCGTTTAATATAGTTTGGTAATTTATTAAATACTGATGAATTTATCACATTTACAGTTGCTCCTGAATCTATAAGGGCTGAGAAATAAATATTCCCTGCGTTGAAATTCTCAAATACTGGTAACATATTATTATTATTTGCACTTAAAAATGGTATTATTACTGGAGGGGACCTATAAATTATCTTGCCACCAAATTTTGGTCCTACGAATTTTGGGGGCTTATATCGTTTCCCTGGGATTCCCAGATGTTAGATGTAGAATTTTCATTTGTTCTGTTTTGGGTTCCTTGGTTATTACTTGAGATGGAGCTATTATATGGCTGCCGTCGGCTGATGTAATTTTCTCTTGTATTTCTGTTCCAACTATTACTGGGTTGATTTGTTCTTCCACGATACCCTCCTCGATATTGATATGTATTGCGTTGGAAATTTTGATTTTGGGTGGGATAATTATTTCTTGTTACAAAGGTGTTTCCTCGATTACCTCTTGGGGCGTACCCACTATAGTTTGTCCCCCTGGACAAACGGTTACCCGTTCCCCTAATATTTGGGCGATAATTATTGTTTGCGAAACAATTTCTTGCGATATGTCCTAATCGGCTACAGGTGTAGCACCTTAATGGTTCATTGTTAGTTTGTGCCCTTAATTGATTATTGGGGGCAAAACGTACTTGTCTTGGAGGTGTAGTTGTTCGAATTTGATTTCGAACAGGTTTGGGCGATGATTCTCGTGAGAAAAATCGCGGAGAGGAATCTCTCGACTTTACAGGGGCTTTGTTTTCTACAGCATTTATTGACAGTTTTTGATGCTGCAGGACAATCGAATCAATTTCTACGGCTCTTTCTATTTCCTGAACCGCTAGTTCTAGGTTATCAATATTTTTAGCTATCAAAAGGCGGTATAACTTTGGGTTTAGTCCCTGTTTAAATGCATTTAGTATGATTTTTTCATATAATTCCCCTTCTCCTGGACCGTATCGCGCCTCTGTTGCGATTCTAACCTTATGCAAGTACTCACGAACGTTTTGGGTCTGTTCGAAAGTAACTAGGCCATGTTTTAGTTTATTCAACGAACTTGTGTCAATGAATCTTTTCTGGAAGGCCTGTTGCAATAATTCTATTGAGTTAATTGTTGAGGTTGCTTCTGTACCTATCGAGTTTTCGATTTGTTTTAGGAATGTTAGCGCCTGTCCTTTCAATCTTAAAAGTAACATATTTTTTAATACTTTTAGGTCAATTTTTGTCATTTCCACAAATTGTCCTAAATGGATGTTGAATTGATCAACGTCCGTATCTCCTTCATAATCTGGTAATGATTTTGCAATTTCTACCGAAGTTGCAATAATTTGTTGCGCTTTTAATATTTCATCTTGTTCCTGGTCCATATTTATTGTAGTTTTAGTATGCGGTATAAAATAATCTCAAAAAATTTTTAATTTTATTACTGTTTTATTTCAATTTTTAAAGATTTTGATATTTTTTGAATGGGGTATACCTATATAAAAAAAATGCAAAAATAGAATTAAAATTGCACTGCACCTAAAAATTCAAAAAGCTAGGTAAAATTGCACTGCACTTAAAAATCAAAATTAAAATGTAAGTAATCATATTTGTCTATGTTAGTAGGCATTAATTGCGTAGGTACTTTCAGTTCCTTTTGCTGCTTTCTTTACCCGACCGCGCCATATGTTACGGGGTGGTTTTGTTAAATAATTTGTTTGTGTTGTGATTTTATCTTAAATGGGGTTTGCGTTGAGTTGCTTGGGACTTTTCTAAATCTTAATAGCTTGATGTGGATATGGGAGCTAAATTAAAAATAAAAAGGCTTCATATATAATCCCCGGTAACCTGGGAGACAGAAACATCTCAGTGTTGTTTGAGGTCTCCTGAAACAAATATAGATTCCCTTGGGACCGTACCTGAAAGCTAGAGGAACTGTACCTGATGCCCTAATACATAGACAAAAGATGATTAAATACAATAAGGTTTATTTACTTACAATATACAACTATTGACAAAACAGCTTCAATGACTTATTGCATGAAAAGGTGAACATGAGCAAAATTCATCTTGACAATTCAAATCCTTCCTTAAGACTAACTATTCGCCCTTGCGTTGGGCTCATATATCCAACGCGCGCACTTGCCGGACAGGCTTGGTGACCTGCGGAAGTTGACCTCCACTACTATTGGTAATATTTAATCATGTGACTAGTCTCGCATCCATAAGCTGGCAAGGATTTCTCTTTTGGTTTTGAGAAAAACCCATAGGTCAGAATAACTGGTTACTTGACTTGTTAAGTAACCTTTCACTTATCTAAATGCACGTAGTCTAACTGCGTAGGATTATGCAGACTTGTTAAATTTAGCAACTGTTAAATTCTAAATGATTTTATTCAAACCTTTTTCAAATTGAAATTTACTAAAGGAGTGTGACTGAGAAATTTAGTCCTGAATTTAAGAGTTCCTAGAAGAGTATGGATGAGAGATTTGGTCCTATATTTGAGGATTCCCAAGGGGATGTGAATGAGGGATTTGGTCCTGAATTTTATAGAGGGGAGGGGGCTGGTCTATATGTTACAATGGGTCTAAAGGCTAAAGTATGTTCTGGGAAGGTCTGCTTACATGGAGTACAAAGAAACTGTTTCACAGCTTTCCTCAATCCACTTTATAAGGTTTTAAAGATATGCAAAGACATTTCCTAAATTTTGAAAAAAAATATTGATATGGCTTAAAATGCTACTCAAATAAAAGGAATTGCATTTTAAGAGCTAAAGCCAGAGAAAAAGAAACTGATAATTAAAAATTAAGGTAAATCTTGTTTTGTCAAAATTTCAATAGTATAGGTATAGACCTTTTGAGTAAGCAATTATCTAAGACTTAGAAATCAGAAAAGGGTTGACATAGAAGCCTGGCAGTACCTTCCCAGAGTGTTTTTGACCCTGGATTAATTACTGAGTTTCATTCTTGTAACCTATTCCCTTTCCAAGATAATGAAAATTAGCTAAACTAGAATTTTACATATTTTTTGCTTTGGATTCATTACTGGAAGTTCTATTTTCCTGACTTAACCCATTTCTAAGATAGCAAACAGTAGCCGAACTAGAGTTTGACCTGAAAATTTATCCATGGCCCTATAGGGTAAGGCTGAAATGTAAAGAGTTCTGACAAAGATGCAACACATCTTGAAGCATCTAGTAAGAATAGTAATTGGATTAACAATGCTTTATAACCACTAGGGTCTTGCTTCATCAAGGTTTTATCTCTGAAGCCAAATTACCAAGCTAAGGTCAAGTCTAGGGCATCAAAAGGATGAAACAAAGATTTCCAAGTATCTACATAAGTTTTCAAAAGCATATTCAAACTCTTGACTTCCTGTATTAAGGCCTATGTGAATCAAATTGCAGGATATAACCCAACATTTATCCAAATAGCCCTAATACGAAAAACAAAACAAAATTAAACCTTACTTTTGCGTGGCTAGAATTCTATTTGTCAGCTTATAATTCTTATTTTATATAGACTTATTTATAGCCTACGAATTCTTCTTTTCGAAATCTACGCCTGAAAAGATCAACCAACAATTATGAATGGTAGAACCCTACGGTTAAAAACAATGACAGTTCTGGTTAAATTAGAGTTCAACCAGTCAATTGTTTCACGCAAAATCACTTTTCATGACAACCTGGTTTGTCACTGTTTCACGCAAAAACAGCGGTTGAGCTCAACCACACCGAGTGGTTGAGCCCAAACAGTCTCTTTGGTTGACGCGAAAAAAGGCCTTTTGTGAAATAAGCTTTCGGACACGGTCAAGATTAATTGCGAGAATAACCACATTGGTCACGTGTAATTATTGCTTTAATGCTATGTGAAGTTCTGACAAGGAAGAGGCTGGGATTTCGGGTCTGTTTCTAATTTTACAGGCAAATACACCTTCAGCAATTATTTCAGAGCTGGGTAGCCTAATACAATTTGTGTGGCAAGAAGTTTAATTGTAAGATTTCAAATTGTGGTTGTTATTTGCCTTTTTAAGTCATTCCATTCAAGATGCTATGGATATTTTTTATTGTGATAAATTGTCTTAATGCTCTGAAAAGGGAAAACTATTTCAATTGCACAGGATAGGAAAATTCCGGTAGGCTAATTAATTCAAAGTCCTAAATTAGCCAGGGATGTGTTTTGTTTTTTTTTTCACTAAAAAATCACCACCTTCTTTGAACTCCAATTATATAGCCCTGTTTTTGGCCCCCTTGAGCTAGTATCCAGTTCCTGATTGTCATTTACACTAAATTTCACTTTTTCTGTTACCTATATATGTTTGCACCAGATTTACCATTGGGTGAAACTGGTGCAAACAGTATTACTGGTTTTCATATAAGGGAATATACCATTTGATGCCTTTTTTAGTGCTGTTTACAAATATAATAATCGCTTCTACTGCAAATTCAGATTTAAGCACTTTTTGACCTCTTAAAAATGACCTATATATGGGGTAATTACAAATCTGTAATAGTTTAGAAACAAATTTGGGCTATATATTTGCACATCAGGGGGGGGTGGGGGTAAAGTATATCATATATTAAATACGTAAACTAACCATTGGTGAATTTTTTTATGTTTGCGCTGTTGCACTGGTAATTTCTCTTCTCATTAAAATTTGATGTGCACAAACACATAAAAAAAACCCAGCAATGGTTAGTTTACATATATAATATATGCTATGCTATACCCCACCCCCCTGATGTGCAAATATATAGCCCAAATTTGTTTCTAAACTATTACAGATTTGTAACGACCCCATATATAGGTCATTTTTAAGAGGTCAAAAAGTGCTTAAATCTGAATTTGCGGTAGAAGCAATTATTATATTTGTAAAGAGCATTAAAAGTAATAAAGTGGTATATTCACTTTATATGAAAGCCAGTAATACTGTTTGCACCAGTTTTACCCTCATTTCTTGTTAATATTACTAAGCGGTCATAGTTAAGCACTAGAGAAGTCATTGTTAAATAACATGTGCTTATGTATATATAGCTTTTTGCTACTTATTCTTCTCTGGTTATATAATGCTTGATGTGGTATAAGCCAAGAGAAGGACCTGTAGACCTATAGAAGAAAACCTGTTAAAAAAAGATGATTCTTTGTTATTTACATAATAATTATAGCTAACACATTCTACATGCAGCCCTGCTCTACTTTAGCCCCAACCCTCCTAATATGGAAATCCATAGCTGAAATTACATATTTTCTATTGATTCTGCCAATCTATCCCTCAACCCTAGTACCTGTTAATTGAGGCAACTGTGGCAAAACAAGAACTGGAAAATCAAGTAAAATGTGGCAGAAAACATTGGAAATATATAATTTGGGCTTTATATTTGCAAATTAGGCATGTCAGGGGTGAATTTTTTCTTGTTCATATTTTGATTTACAAATCAAGTGAATATACCACTTGATGCCTTTTTGTATGTTCTTTACAAATATAATAATTGCTTATTTTGCTAGTTCAAGTTTAAGCACTTTTTGACGTTATTTAACCTAACAAATTTTGGCAGTGAAAAACATACATTATTTTGTCAAAAATGACCAAAAACACATACCTTAATTGAAAATTTGGCATTAAAGAAGAAGAAATACAGCATAATATTGTAAAATTTATTAATCCAACTTAATTGTGGAAAATCAGTGCTCATAGATTATACAACATGTAAAAAATGGATTAATAATGAAACAGTAAGTTTGATACCAATGTTTTAAGCTTTTTTATACCCAAAAACTATTTGAGTATACTTGGGTCATTTTCAAGAGCTCAAAAGCTTGCACTTGAAGCACTTATTATGTTTGTAAAAAACATAAAAAAGGCATCAAGGAGTATGTTCACTTTCTTTGTAAATCAAAAATATGAACAACAAAAAATTTACCAATTATTTAGTATAGCTGCACAATTTTCCCCTGGGTATGTAGGCTTAGTGGAAGGTCACTTATACCTGATCATGTCCCTGCTGTTTTTACTTGGTTGAAAAAAAATCCAAAGAAAGTTCCTATTGAAAAGGAAAGAGACCAAAAGTGAGATTGAATTTGTCATAGCTTGGAGGTTTGCCCCTTCATTCTGTTTAAAGAAAACAGATTCATAATTGAAGCTTTGTTCATTTCAATCTTAGGGATGATCTACATTTGTTACACTTCATTAAATGGTTGTAAAGGGATACATTTATTTATTTGTCTTGTTTGTTTTCTACATAATTTTTTTAATCTTTAAATTGATATTCATTTCTTACAAAATAATTAGTCATACCATAGTTCCATTTGCAAGTTTTGACCTACTTCGTAACCCTGGTCTCAAAATTGCATATAAATTTATAGAAGCTTGGAAACATAGAACTCCTCTCTGTTTAAAAGAAAATGGATGGCCATAAGTAGGTTTTAATACACTAAAGTCCTAGGGCCATGGAAATTAACACAAATGTCACCAGAGAACAAAAATTATTTGGAAAAAGAAAATATTGAAAAAAAACAACCCAAGTCATAGTTGCTCCCATTTTTCATTGCTGTCCCACAAACAATATGTATTTTATGACAAATAATTTTTTAAACAGGTATCAACAAAACTCCATCAGGGATTGTATTTACTTAAGGTACAATCAGCAACATGAATGCTTAGTTTTGTGATATTCTAGTCTTGAAATAATAAAAAAAAGAGAAATTATATGTTCTATTTGTTTTCCCCAAGCCCATTTGAGAAAAATCATTTGTGACAACAATATACCCATGGTTGGCTCAGAATCTCTCTAAAATGCTTTAAACAGAAGGAATTTTAAAAACGATTATACTAATAAGCAAGAAGAATATTAACATAACTCTCTAAACTTGGCACTTTTTAAGACAATTTTTAGCAAAGCAAATGCAAAACTTTGTTTTTGCATTTTTGAAACTTTGACCTTCAAAATATGTGTGTTATAAAAATGAAACCTTGCAAAATAGATCTTCTGCTTAATTGAAATACAACAAAATTGTTTTCAGCTTCATAACTTTGCTCAGTTCCATTTTATAAGGCTTTAAGGATATGCAAATACATTTCCTAAATTTAAAAAAAAAATGATATGGCTCAAAATTCTACTCAAATAACAGGAATTGCATTTTCAGAAATAAAGGCAGAGAAAAAGCAACTAGTAATTGAAAATTAAGGTAAAATGTTTTTTCGTCAAAATTTCAACAGGTATAGACCTTTCATGTAGGCAAATTTCAGGGACCTCAAGAGGGAGAAGGAGTGGAGGAGGGTACTTTAAAATACCTTCCCAGGACATACTTTAGCCTGTAGACCCATCCCTGAAAGATTCATTTTCCTAGCCTAAACCCTTTCTGAGATAAGAAGATATATATATATATATATATATATATATATATATATATATATATATATATATATATATATATATATATATATATATATATATATATATATATATATATATATATATAGATTAGGGGGGAGCAGTTGAAGTTCTCTGATACAAACAAATTATAGGTCTATATTAGGATTCAGAATGAAATTAATTCTAAATGTAGGTATATGTCTAGGCTATCTCATAGCTGTCCCATTAGTGATTTAATAATAAAATTTTAGATCAGAATTCTACTCAAATAACAGGGATTGCATTTTCAGAACTAAAGGCAGAGAAAAAGCAACTGGTAACTGAAAATTAAGGTAAAATGTTTTTTTTGTCAAATTTTCAATAGGTATAGGCCTGTCATGTAGGCAAATTTCAGGGCCCTCTAGAGGGAGAAGGAGTGGAGGTGGGTACTTTAAAAAATCTTCCTGGGATATGCTTTAGGCTGTAGACCCATCCCAGAATGTTTCATTTTCCTAACCTAATCTAACCCCTTTTCAAGATAGAAAAACGTCATCACACAACTAGAATTTTACCACATATATATATATATATATATATATATATATATATATATATATATATATTTATATATATATATATATATATATATATATATATATATATATATATATATATATATATAGATTAGGGAGGAGCAGTTTAAGTTCTCTGATACAAACAAATGATAGGTCTATATTAGTATTAAGGATGAAATTAATTCTAAATGTAGGTCTATGTCTAGGCTATTTCTTTGCTGTCCCATTAGTGATTTAATCAAAAAATTTTAAATAGCGTAGACTATTAGAAAAGCCACTTTTTGTTATCTTAGGGTGTGTTCCAGCTGACGGTTTTTCAGTAACTGCAGTAACTGCGCGGTAACTGCCCATTTCTAACTGCGGTAGAGCCAGTGGGAACGGCACAGTAAGCTGACTAGCAGTAGCGTCATTTTCGAATTAAACGCACGTGTTTAAATTTAAGGGACAGTTTAATGCTGATTAGTATAATTTTTTTATTCCTTCTGTTTCAGAGCATTCAGAGAGATTCTAAGCCAACCATGGGCATTTGGCTGTCACAAATGATTTTGCTCAAATGAGCTGGTGAAAAATAAATAGATCATATACTTTTTCTCTTTTTTTATTATTTGAAGACTAGAATATCACATAACTAAGCATTCAAATAGCTTGATTGTATCTTAAGCATATACAATCCCTGATGGAGTTTTGTTGATACCTGTCTTAAATTGATTTGTCTAAATAAAATGGGCCTATAGCATTTACAGGATAGTAGTGGGACAACTATAGCAAGTTTTTTTTCAATATTCTACTTTTTCAAAAATAATTATTGTTCTCTGGTCAAATTTGTGTTCCTTGCTAAGTGGTAGGCACTCTGGGCTGGAATGCTTTGTCCAAGGGGTACAGGTTTAATTCCTGGCATTGTCACTTTATTTTGTTTTGGATAGGGGTTGGTGATATGACTAACCTCAGCTAGAATTGGCCTAACTTCAAATGAGTACAGATGGAAATCTAGGGACAGTAAGAAGGAAGGGCATGCAAGAGCATGGGCTGGCTGGTCCCTAGCTTCCTATTGCACTACTTGGCTAAAGGACCACCAGGTCCTTTACTGGCTTACTGACTTAGCCATAGAAACTTTCTTTCAAACCCATTAAATATAAGTAAAAATGAAGAATACCAGTATGATGGTCCTTCTATTTCCCTGAAATGTGGATGTATGGACAAGAATGTGGGTCATGAGAGATAACTTGTGAATATAATTGGGGTGAATGTTCTGCAAGATTAAAAAAATTTATGACTGTTGCTCAGGTTGGCAACTGAACACAGAAGTATAATTTTGTTATTTGTTTTTCTTTGTGACTATCATGCTTATTTAATGTCCAGTATTTTAAAGTTAATCTTCTTTAATTTGTCTTTAATTGCCATGGCCCTAGGGCTTAAATACAATAAAACCTACTTATATCCATTGATTTTCTTTAAATAGATAGTAGCTCTACGTTTCCTAGCTTCAGTAAATTTAAATGTAATTGTGAGACCAGGGATTACAAAGTAGGTGAAAACTTGCAAATGAACCTCTGGTATCAATAAAAATTTGTAAGAAATGGATATCAATTTAAAGATTAAAAAAACTGTTAGAAAATAAAGAAGACAAATGAATAAACAAAAGTACCCCTTTGCAACCATTTAATGAATTGTCACAAATATAGGTCACCCTTAAGATTGAAATGAACAAAGCTTCAATTATGAATCCATTTTCCTTTAAACAGACTGAAGGGGCAAACCTCCAAGCTTTGACAAATTCAATCTCACTTTTGGGCATTCTCACCTTTCCTTTTCAAAGGAAACTTTCTTTGGATGTTTCCCATCCAACTAAAAACAACATGGACGGCATCAGGTACAAGTGACCTTCTACTTAGCCTACATACCAAAGGGAAAAGCATGCATCTCTATACTATAATTTACCTCCAACCTGCCTAATGTGCAAATATATAGCCAAAATTATGTAGTTCCAATGTATTCTGTCACCTGTTACCTTTTCCCCATTCTTGCTTTGTTTACAGTTGCTTCAATTAACAGGGAGTTAAAGGTTGAGGGATAGATTGGCAGAATCAATGGGAAACATGTAACTTCTGCTATAAATATTTTTGAAGGTCATCAAAGATCAAGGCCCTCTAGAGCAAGAATGAGTAGAGATGTGTACTTTGAAATACCTTCCCAGGACATACTTTAGCCTGTAGACCCATCCCTGAAAGTTTTATTTTCCTAACCTAACCCATTTCAGTGATAGCAAGAAGTCAATCAACTAGAATTTTACTGGATAAAATTACCATCCTTTGGAATAGACTTGGAATAGTCTACCCTAGCCTACTTCTTCAATAGGATTAAAGACAGTCTCAGAATAATGATTTGGCAGCCCATAAATCCTCAACTTATCTGTAATACTTCACCTAGGCCTGTTTACAGAGCCTAAAAGGAGTCAATGCTTTAAATGCTACCATGTGGCAATTTAATAGAGCCTCAATGTTACCTGGAAGATGTCAATCCTTAGAATGATTCCAAATGGCAATTTAAGGTAATAATTTTGCCTGGATATGCCAGAAAACATTGAATTAAATAATAAGTTTTTCATTGATTTAACCTACTTGCTAATAGATAGCCTACTACTCAGGGTGTCCTTTAATGTTGATCCCGAAATATGGTGATTTACTAACCTGGCTCAGATCCCTCTTTCTTTTGCAAAATCACTGTCCCACCTTCTTCCAAGCAAATAACTTCATATTCCATTACTTCATTCTTGTCCATATTTATTTTTTGTTGAATGAGATTTTCATTGAAGAAGGTGAATTATGTACTTACTGCGCTAACCATTCTTTTGAGCACGGTAAGAAAATCACTTACTGCGGTTACTGCCGGCAGTAACTATTCTCGTTCCCAGTGGGTTGGGCAGTAACCATTTTCCCGCTAGGAACGGAAATAGTAACCATTTGGTTACCACAGTAAGTCCCTGGAACACACCCTTAGAGAGAGATTAGAGGCCTTTTTTCGCGTCAACCAAAGAGACTGTTTGAGCTCAACCACTCGGTGTGGTTGAGCTCAACCGCTGTTTTTGCGTGAAACAGTGACAAACCAGGTTGTCATGAAAAGTGATTTTGCGTGAAACAATTGACTGGTTGAACTCTAATTTAACCAGAACTGTCATTGTTTTTAACCGTAGGGTTCTACCATTCATAATTGTTGGTTGACCTTTTCAGGCGTAGATTTCGAAAAGAAGAATTCGTAGGCTCTAAATAAGTCTATATAAAATAAGAATTATAAGCTGACAAATAGAATTCTAGCCACGCAAAAGTAAGGTTTAATTTTGTTTTTTTCGTATTAGGGCTATTTGGATAAATGTTGGGTTATATCTTGCAATTTGATTCACATAGGCCTTAAGACAGGAAGTCAAGAGTTTGAATATGCTTTTGAAAACTTATGAAGATACTTGGAAATCTTTGTTTCATCCTTTTGATGCCCTAGGCTTGACCTTAGCTTGGTAATTTGGCTTCAGAGATAAAACCTTGATGAAGCAAGACCCTAGTGGTTATAAAGCATTGTTAATCCAATTACTATTCTTACTAGATGCTTCAAGATGTGTTGCATCTTTGTCAGAACTCTTTACATTTCAGCCTTACCCTATAGGGCCATGGATAAATTTTCAGGTCAAACTCTAGTTTGGCTACTGTTTGCTATCTTAGAAATGGGTTAAGTCAGGAAAATAGAACTTCCAGTAATGAATCCAAAGCAAAAAATACATAAAATGCTAGTTTAGCTAATTTTCATTATCTTGGAAAGGGAATAGGTTACAAGAATGAAACTCAGTAATTAATCCAGGGTCAAAAACACTCTGGGAAGGTACTGCCAGGCTTCTATGTCAACCCTTTTCTGATTTCTAAGTCTTAGATAATTGCTTACTCAAAAGGTCTATACCTATACTATTGAAATTTTGACAAAACAAGATTTACCTTAATTTTTAATTATCAGTTTCTTTTACTCTGGCTTTAGCTCTTAAAATGCAATTCCTTTTATTTGAGTAGCATTTTAAGCCATATCAATATTTTTTTTTCAAAATTTAGGAAATGTCTTTGCATATCTTTAAAACCTTATAAAGTGGATTGAGGAAAGCTATGAAACAGTTTCTTTGTACTCCATGTAAGCAGACCTTCCCAGAACATACTTTAGCCTTTAGACCCATCCCTGAAAGTTTTTTTTCAATATCACCCCCTGGTGCTCTTTTACACATTGTATACATTGTGAAGAAATGCCTGCCCCCTTGCTAAAAGTCTTAGAAGTATCTTATATCAAAATACACCTGATACAGTTTAATTTTTTAGAGATGACACAGAATAGCATTAAAGCTGAGTATTTGCTTTGCAAGAAATGTGTCCCTTCTGTTGTAAAGCATTTTGGATAGACACTAATCTAACCATGGACGTATTGCTGTTGCAAATGGTTTTGCTTAAAATGGTTTGGAAAACAAATAGCAAATGTAAATTTGCTTTTTTATCATTATTTAAGACTAGAATATCACAAAGCTATGCAATCACATTGCTTGTTGTATCTTAAGTAAATACAATCCTGATGGAGTTTTGTCGATACCTGTCTTAAAATTAATTTGTCTAAATAAAATATATTGTTTATGGGACAGTAGAGAAAATGGCAACAACCATGAATTGAGTTTTTTCAATATTTCTTTTTTCAAATAATAGTTTTCTGGTCACATTTGTGTTCCTTACTAAGTTGTTGGCACTCTGGTTTGGGAATCCTTTGTCCAAGGGGTACAGGTTTAATTCCTGGCATTGCTAGTGTATTTGGTTTTTACCAGCTAAGTATTCACCATGCTAGTTTGCATCTTAAGCAAAGCAATCCCTGCTGGAGCTTTGTTGACACCTGCCTTACAATAACTTGTCTAAGTAAAATACAATGTGTATTGAAGATTAGTGAAAATGGCTGTAAATCCATCTTGGTTTTTTTTCAATATTTTTTTTTTAATAGTTGTTCTACTCTGGTCGTAATAATGTTCTTGGCTAAGTGGAAAGCACTCTTAGTAAGAAATCCTTTGTCCATGGGGTACAGGTTTGATTCCTAGTATTGCCTGTTTATTTGTTTTAAATGGGGGTCAGTGATGTTAGACAGATCTAAACCAGCTCTAAATAGGCAAATGGAGAAATATGCAAAAGGTAAGCAGGGAGGGTGTACAAAAGCACAAGATTTCTGGCCCCCAGCCCTTAATTGCAATTCTTGGCCAAAGGGTCACAAAGTGGAAATTAGCACTGCCGGTTTAGACCTTGATGTGTCAGTGCTGCCATACTTACTTACTTGCATATTGGTGTTGAGTTTGCCCACATTTTATCTTCATTACTATCTAAAATCATTTAGACATTCAGCAAACTGTCTCAAAGCACAATTAGTATTGAATAGCTTTTGGGCCTTACTGACTTTCCCTTTATAGCAAAGGTTTATTGTTTTGTATAATGTAGATATTTTAAAGTAATCAATCACTAAGAAGTCCCTTTTAGTTTTATCAAGTTTTTGAGTAATAAACCTTTTTAATTACCTTAAAATATTTATTCAGGTCCTTTACTATTGGCTGCCGTTTATATTACAATAATGATTGGAATATATTGTGGTAACTCTAAAAATTTGGATAATCCAACCTATTTTACCATCTTAAGGTTGTTTACAAAGGTGTATAAAATATTTAAGTACTGACTTAGCTACAGAAAACTACTAGATATAATAAAATGTAAGCAAGATGGCTCTTACTTTGACCATATCTATGGAAGCACTAATGAGAGAGTGGGTCATTTGATGCATTTGTAGGATTGAGTGAGATGAGAAATGAAGTGTAGGTTTGATGAGAGATGGCTGGTGAATGTGATGAGGGATGAATGTTTTGCAAGATTTTAAAATTTTGGACAATTTCCATGTTGACAGTAGAGTGCAGAAGTAAAATTTTGTAATTTTTTTTTCTTTGTTTCTGTTATGTTAGACAATGTTGAATATTCTAAAGTGAAGTTTCTTTTTTGTTTGGAATTGTGATGGCTCTAGGGCTTTAGTGCAATACAAATTACTAATGTTTATTCACTTTCTTTAAACAAACACAAGGTCTATGTCTCCTAGCTTTAACAAAGTCAAATGTAATTTTAAGACCAGGGATTTCAAAGTAGGTCAAATGAACTTCTGGTAAAAATGAGCAATTTATGAAACATCTAGATTAAAAAAAGTCTTTTAGACAACAAAGAAGACAGTTGAATAAAGAAAAGTACCTTATATCATAATTGCTGTGCACCCTTAAGATAGAAATGAACAAAGCTTCAATTAAGATTCTGTTTTGTTTAAACAGACAGAAGGGACAAACCTCCAAGATTTGACAAATACAATCTCACTTTGTGGCTCCTATCTTTTCAAAGGGGACTTTCTTTGGATTTTTTCTATCCAACTAAAACTGAAAAGGACAGCATGATATACAAGTGACCTTCCAATTACCCTACATAGCAAGAGAAAATCATTAAGTTAGGCTATGCTTTATCTCAATCCCCCTCCCAATGTGCAGAAATATGGCTCAAATTTCATATTTTCAATGCATTTAACCTCCTGTCACCTGTTTTTCTAGTTATTGTTTGTCACATTTGTTTAATTTACAGCTACATGGGATGAAGTTAGAGAGACAGATTGACAAAACAAATGAAAAATAGGAAATTTCAGCAATATATTTTTATATTGGGAGGATGGAGGGGTAAAGTAGAGCAAAGTTGAATATAAAATGTGTTACCAGCTATTATTCTAAAAATTATGAAGCATGAATTTTTTTTTTATTATGTTTCTTTCTCTTCAGGTCATTCTCTAGGGCTTTACCAAATCAAACATTCTATGCCCAGAAAAATTAGCAACAAGGTATAGTCTATATACAAAGGCTTATGTTATTTAACTATGAATATGGAATTTATATGGCAATCAGGAACTGGATACAGGCTAAAGCAAGTAAAAAAGAAAGAAAAAACTTCCCTAGTTAGCTCAGGAGACTTTTAATAGATTACTCTTCAGATAATTGCCTATGATACATAATTTAAATATTTACCCCTGTACAGTAGGGCGTTAAAACAATCTATCACAATGTAAGATACAGTATATTTAGATATGATGCTGATTTACAAATTTCAGGATTCTTTGCTGTAGTTTTCATAATTTTGTTGATAAAGTTTTATATATTCATCATATTTTATTTTATGTCATTAACATTAGCCAAACTAAACTTCTCAATAGAACTTGAATGTGGTGGCTATAATGCACAAGTACTGCAAAAATCTTACAACACATTATGTGTTATGGTAACTGATCAGTGAGAAAAAAACTATTTTCCTAGTTTAGCTTAAATTGTTATATTTTTGTGCTTTTCAGAAATATTTTGTTAATTTTAGGCAGCTGTCCCTCTTCAAAAAATTCTTAAACATTTGCTGGTTTATACTTAACTAGTATTCTACTGAAAACAAAAATTAATATATATTTTGTATTGAAGAAATATAAAGTCCTTTGGATTTTTTTTTATTAAGATTAAGCAGTTTGCTATTTTCTTTTGTTAGGCTAAGCCTGTAATAGTGCTTTATTGTGAAGAGTCAAAATTTGTAGGGATTGCAAAGGCTAGCCTGAACAATATGTTATTACAAATTATTAGGTTAAACTTCTGTTTGGTAAAATTCTAGTTTAGATAAATTTGTATTATCTTGAAAAAGGTTTAGGTTAGGAAAATGAAACTTTTAGGGATGGGTCTAGAGACTAAACTATATCATGGGAAAGTATTTTGGAGCATCTAACTCTACTCTTTCTCTCTCTTAAAAATGTTTGCCTTAAATTACCTTAAATCACATTGTCTAATGAAATAAGGATTAAATCCTGTAGAATTGCTGGTTAGTGATGATGACAGTTGGAAATCTCAATATTTGGTCCACACCCTTAAAAATACTTGTGTTATAAATGTGAAACCCTTGCAAAATAAATCTTCTACTTAAATGACAAGAAAAAAGCATTTTTAGTGTCATAACTTTGCTCAATTTCAATTTATGAAGTTTCCAAGATTTGGAAACTTTCAGGATATACATTTCCCTATATTTAAATACAAAACACTGACATGGCTTAAAATTCTACTCAAATAACAAGAATTGCATTTTCAGAGCTAAAACCAGAGAAACAGAAACTACTTGCTGAAAATCAAGGTAAGATGTTGTTTTACCAAAATTTTAATAGTTACAGACCAGTCCAGTATGCGAAATTCCCAGATTTAAAAACAGAAGAGGGTTATCACATAAGCTTAGCAATAGCTTCTCAGAGTATGTTTTTAGCTATGGATTAATCACTGAAAGTTTCATTCACCTAACATAACCCCAATCAAAGATAGCAAAAAGTAGCTAAACTGGAATTTGACTGGAAATTTAATCTATAGCCTGGTAGGCTAGTAGAATTCCAAATCAAAACAAAACGAAGTCAAACTAGAATTTTATCCTCTGTTTAGGGTAGCTCAACAAAGCTAAAGTCTTATCATTTAGGACTTTTTTATAGATAATTTTGGTTTTACAGTATGAATACAACATTTTCCAATATATTACCTGAACAATTTAACCAAAGATTCCACTAATTCAGACCCTTCCTATCTCTTCAAATATACCAGAGAGTATGCTAGATCATTTTTCAATTCTCTCTGACCTCAAACTAATGTGAAATATGTCAAATCCGGAGGAAATTAAGCCAGTGCTAAATCATTTAATTATAATAGAATGACAGTCTTAACACTATACGGATGTTTTATGTTTGAAATATTTTGCCCAAACCGACAAGTAAAAAGAGTGTTTTCGCGAACCAATTTTGTTTGAGCTCAACCATATGTAATTTTTTTCCGCTTTTGCGTTAAACATACAAGCTGGTTAAACCAAAGCTGTCATTGGTTAAACCAGCTGGTTGACGCGAAAAAAGGCCTTAGGAAAAGTAATGAGTAGAGGGAAAAAATAAATCTAAAATTGAGATTGTTTAAATTGAAAATTTAGGGTAAAATAAGAAACAATGGTAATATGAAATGTGCATTCCCAAGCTCTATTCCTAATAACACTCCTTTCTAACTGATAAAAAACCTTTGTTCTGTGCATCAGAGCCTAGCCTACTAGCCTTTGAAAGCTAGGCCTAGCTCTCTAGAAAACCTTCATATTTTATAAGCACAGACAAGATTATGCTACTTACAAACTCCTAAATCTGAAGTAGTTTCCAATATAACTGTATTAGTATGCTCTCTGCATATAATTTTATAAGTCTTGTCAGTATATTCCATCTGAAATTTCTGAACTGAACTTTCAAGCTCAATAGACAGTTCAATTGCAAATAGAACTTGAATCCCACCCTCTTCCCAAGGGACTTGATAGGCTTCCTTAGAAATATTAATCATATTTACTCCACTATAAACATAGCTTATCTACAAAACCCATCTCAGGGGAGTCACATGCACATGGTCGTCCCATTTTAAAAATATATTTGACGACGTCACAATCCTCAAATAATCTTTTTATTTGGGGGTTATAAAGTGCCAGCCCACGGACAAGTAATCCTAAGCGTTTGAGGGGATAATCCGACTAACCTCTGACGTCATATACGTCTCAAAAAACGCTTGGATTAATTAGATTAGTAATCGGACAAGTAAACAAACGCACCCCGAGAAAGTCACAGAAAATTGCCAATCGAACGCTTTTCTGGCAAATAATTCAGACATGTGAAAACGTTTAGTCTAAAAGAAAGACAGGGAAACTGTAAAGAGTGGAAATAATCTTAGCTTTTCAGTGACCTGTAAGTAATCTTATGCATATCCCTTAGGATTTAAAGGGTTTTTGGTGTTCTAGGCCCATTCTGCATAGGCTAAGCTTAATAAGGAGTCAGAAGAATAGTTTTTGGTTGTTAAAAACTTTGGTTCTTAGGAAGGCAGCCATTACATTGGTGAGTTAGTCAAATATTACCATATCAAACAGGCCTAGTTTCTAAACCACCCTATAATTTAGAATTGAAAAAAATAGAATGATTAGACCATTGCCTATATTATATAGTCTATATTTGTTGAGATTGCTATTTAAACTATATTTTTTACATAAAGTAGGGTAAAATTTTACTTTAGCCACTTTTGGAACTTTAAGCCATAGCACAGTGATATTTTTATCTTCTTTTTTTTATCTTCTTCTTTTGCAAAAAAAAATGAATTGTTTTTCTTTTTACATGTTGCATAAAAGGAATTCCTGGCCCTTCATTTCATAGATTTAACTAAAAGTCTTTGAGGCACTTTATATCAAAACACTCTGACACATTTTAATGATTTATTTAGAAGAAATTTGACACCATTGAAGTTTTGCATTTACTGTGCTAAAAAATTGTCTTAAAAAGTGCCAAGTTTTGAGAGTTATGTTAATATTCTTCTTGCTGATCAGTATAATTGTTTGTAGACCCATTGTATAATTGTAGACCCATCCCTGAAAGTTTCACTTTTCTAGCCTAACCCCTTTCTGAGATAGCAATAAGTCACTCAAATAGAATTTTATATAGTTAATCTATTACTCCCATGCCTCTTAAGCTAGTCTTCTTCAAACTTTCAGCATATTCTCCCACTAATAACAACACAAAACAGCCTCAAATATTCATAGTATTATTGTTTACAAGCTTCACAACAACTGCTTTTGTCACCTTCCTTGTCCCCTTCCCCATGTTTTATAGTTTGTTTCATCCATTTTTAGTTATACTTTGTGATGTCTACTTATAGTTACAGGCCTACTTTGTTTCATCCAGTCGTTTCATGGGTAAATTTATGACAGTTCATGTAACTGATTTACCAATAAAATGAACATACTGCTTGATGCCTTTTTAATGCTTGTTACAAGTACAATAATTGCTTCTACCACAAATCCAAATTTAAGAACTTCTTGAGCTCTTAGGAATGACAAATTTTCAACTAAAATATGTAGTATAGCTCATTTCTTACAATGTAATACTATGTTTTCTCAGCAATGTTACTGTTTTCTCTGTTGTTTTTGACAAAATAATACTACATTTTATCAGTGCTAAACTTATTTATTATAAGGTTAGGTTAAAAAGTGCTTAAATTTGAATTTGCTGTAGAAGCAATTATTATATTTGCAAATAGCTTCAAAAAAGGCATTAAGACTTTACCATTACTGTTTTAAAATGTTGAGTTAAGAGAAAGAGTCAAACTTTAGCATAAAGAGTGGGGCGTTGAGGGGGAAAAGCTCCTTAGATATAAGGAGTAATTTCTGTTTGTTTTAAGTTTTAATGTTGCTCCTTACTTTCATTAAAAAAAAACTTTTTTTTTGTTTAATTTTAAGATAAGAGTCATATGTGGAAAATTCAAAAAAGAGTTGAGGGAGGTGTTTTAGTGGTTTTCTCCTCAGAAGGGAACACTTACAATTGTAGAAACTAGGCAAGGTGAATCAGAGGAAGTCCAATGCCATAACATGTTTTTTTCTGTTAAATTGACTCAAGATTTCTTTTATGAGTATCTCATATCATCTTTCATCAATCTTTTTTTTTTTAGAGTAGTTTTGCACATTATGCACTTTCTGATTTTCACAAATACTGTGTATGTAACCCATCACCAGGTTTCAAAGTTGGTGCAGTCTGCTATGTTGAATTTACCCCAGCTTTGGGGGTAGTCCAGCATACCTTACTAGCTTTATTCAACAGTATGTTAAAAATAATATGAATTCATCATCTTAAAGGGCATCAAGAAGTCACTACAAGTCCATAAGCAAACATTTTTTTTATGTCAAACTGATTGGTATCAGTTTGACATGTTAAGCTCAAGAAACTTGAGCTTAACTTTCCCCTTGTCAGGAAAGTCTAGAATTCTTCTTATGTGCCAACCTTGTTCATCATTCCTGGCATTATATCTAACTGCATTGCACTCATTTAGCTTGGAACAATATTTTGGTTACTGGGTGTCTCCTTGCCATTGCTGTCACTTTCTTCAGTAGTATCTTGAATATTCAAACCAACCTCATGAGAGCCAAGTTCATGGCTGATCTCTTATTTGTTATCACTTGAATCTCTATTTACTTTCTTCATTGGAAGAATTTTTTTTTATTTCACACCTTTCCATCTGAACTTTTCTTCTTCCCTTTCAAGAAACTCTAGATGTTCTTTTGATGTTACCACTTCTGCCTATTTTGCAATTTTATTCTATTTTCTATTCCCGAAGCAAATGGTAGATTGTGCTGCTTCATTGAGTCAAGAAGAATCTCGATTGGTTGCCAAACAACTTCTTTGGACTAAAGGTAACTGAAAAGGTATTTTTTCTAGTTGAGTGTTGATGGTAGTTTTGACTTTAGATGTGCCTGCCTTTTCCTCTTGCTCCTTTTTTTGTGTATATTGTCTCAACCTGGCAAGTTCAAACTTGATATGGTCAATTACAGATGGGTTTGCTCTCATTGGGACCCACAGATCAAAGATTCCGATTGCTTTGAACAACTTTTCAATCAGACTAAAAGTGACATAAGTATTGCATACCCCTAATAAGAGACATACAAAATCCTTCTTTGACAGAGTGTTACCAGGGTAATCTCCCTGCCATTTAACGACATTCTGACCATAAGACTCTTTCATTCCCTTAAAACCCCTTTGTCAAGAGGTTGAGGCATGTGAGATGCATGTGGAGGTAGCTTGAGAATTGTTATATTATTTTTGTCTGCATGTTTGAGACAAGAGCAAGAGAAATATGTGAGCCATGACCCTCTAAGATGAGAAGTGCCTTTCTTTTTACATGAGGAAGAAATCGGAATTCAAACCAGTTCATAAAGAGATCAGACGTCATCCACCCTTTCTTGGTAGATGAGTAAAATGCACCAAGGTAAGCTCCATCTATAGGTATCCAGGAGGTCCAGGTATTCTTTGCAGAGAAAACTATTAGAGGTGGGAGTTTTTGTCCATTTGCACTGATACACTCTAAGATAGTCGTACTTTCATGTCCACTAACACCTGTTCTATGAGTGGCTGGTGAACCTTTGGCTCCAGCTACTTTTGTGTTGCCAGGACCCCTGCAAAAATATGTCTCATCTAAATTTAGCCAGCACTGGGGCTTGTCAAGAATATCCATCACAATGGCAGTTTCACGCAGCAGCTTTTAAAAACAATACATTATGAAGGGGTCAGATTGCTGCTAAAGTCTTTTGTTTTCTAGTCTTTCTAGTTTCTATAGTGAAATTTTTTTGGCACTTGAACCCCACCCACCAGTCATGATCAGGTCGGTTGTCCTTAAATCTTGTTTGAACTTTTTTCTTGATGGTCAAGAAATTCTACTTGCATAGGTCTATGTCCTACTTTTCAAGTCGGAGACACAGATCCATATCCTTTTCTATTTCGGCCGGAATTTCTTGGCTCCTCCCTCCACCACAAACTGGCCTTTTGACTTCTGTCTTCTAAGAGGGTCATGCAAGGTAATGCATGGTATTTGAAAAATTTTGGAAGTCTGTATCATAAACATATCCTTTGAAGATATCCCTGCTAGCCTCTTACAACCCCATGTTGTGTTTTCTGAACATAATTTTTAGGAATCTAGAAAAGACAAAGGAATTATGAATGAATGGATGAATTTATTCAAAGGGGAAATATGAATGAGTGGATGAATTTATTCAAAGGGGAAATATGAATGAATGGATGAACCTACTTGAAAACCCGTCACAAGCAGGTTTGCAAAAAGTTCCAAAACTGACAGTGGTAGAATTAAAAAAACTGTCTAAGACTTTTGACAGTTTTGACAGCTTTTCTTTGAGCAAAAAGTATTTTTATATGCACAGTTTGCAGAAAAGTAACAAATATAACTTAGTATAGCTTGTAGTTAGAAATATCAATAGTTTTCTGAATCACAATTGACAATTTAATCTAATTTGGTGGAAAGCCATATAATAGCCATAAATATCCTATCCCACAATTTTATATGTACCATCACATGAACTACAACACATGAATGATCAAAACAGCACTACATTCCACTAGGTTAATAGATCCATCCATGGATTGTTACTGGCTTCAATCCTTATTATCAAAAGCTTAGAATCTGTTCTACCGTGTAAAATATCAATCTTTGGTAACATGGGGTAACTCTGATACCCCTGCCAAACTTTCCCTATAGGTGGTAAGTCTGATATGTCGGAGTTACCCCAGATGGGCTTTTTTGGGGATAAGACTGACACCCTTCTTATCTCTTCAACTAATAACATTAGCTTGTTTAAAAAAATCAGGAAGATGCACCTGGTCTTCTAGTTTCTAAGAAATAGGAAAAAATCCTCTATCTCACATACTTTATAATCTGCATAAGTCAGTTAACTGTGTTCCTAAAAAATCACTGTCCAAAAAACTTCAAAACCTTTTGAACAGAAGGCATGTTAACTCAGCCAGAAGTTGATGGCACTGTTGCCTACTGCTACTTATATGAAAGTAATTATGAAAGCCTCCCATAGATACAATGGACCATACACAAATTGGAGGCTAGTGTCAGACTTACCCCACTTTTGGACTTTCCCTGACTCACCCTACTTTTAAAAATTCTGAAATACAGCTAGGTTGTTCCTAATACCCCCTTAGGATAAATTATTCAGCTTAAACTCCATGAATTTCCATATTCGACTTCAAATTAACTTATGAGCAAACCAATAAGATAAACCTGTAACAAGGAACAGGAAATTTCATTGAGAATAAATGATTTGGGCTTCATATTCGACCATTAGGAAGGATGGGTGAGAGTAAGCTAAAACACATTTTAGAATAATATAACCAAGAGTTTTTACATTTTTAAAGTAAATATTTTAGGGAATCTATTCAATAATGCTGATGAATGGTAAAGTTTATCATTGTGTCTCAAAGGATTGTATTAGTGTTTAAATATTTTAAAGTAGCTTTTATCATTTTATAATGTTTGCTTCTAGAGAGTGGGATTGCAATGCTGATACAACGTCTTCAAAAAGCAGATTCTATACAATTCTGAAAACTTCCTTAATCCACTTTTGATAAAAGAGTAATTGAAGGCAAATTTACACCTTGTCATAAGTGGGTCCCTTGAAGATTGTCCTTCTTTGTTAAAAGTAAACTGTCAATTCCTTTTTCAGAATAATTTTAGACAAATACTGGGAAACTAGTAGATATTATAAAATAAAAAACTTATTTGTCTGGAAGTATTTCTTTAAATGCTCGAGTCTCTCTTTATATTTGGGTTTTAAAATGCTTTAGAAGATGCTTATTTAATTTTTTAATTAGTGAATGCAAGACATTTACATAATATGTTTCGGGTCTGATTTTAGTTCTATTGTCAGATATTCTTGAAGCCTTATACATAGAAACAGCTAGATATTGACTCTTGGAAATGAATAATAGGCCTTACAACTGTAAGGCTTTAAGCATTAAAATTATAGATAGAGCTTTCATTTCAGTAGCTAAACCAAATGTTCCAAGCTAACAGTTTTCAGCTTAGAAAATTTGCATAGTAAACACAGCTGTAACAGCTATCAGCCTCATTTTACTTTTTTACCATGGAAGTTTATTATAACCTAAAATCCAAAAATACACTTTAAATAGACTTATATCAGAAAGAATATTTTTGAAGTTTAGCTCCATATTCTGAAAAAAATAAAAACAGACAATTACATTTCTAATGCTTTTGACTCATGAACGAGTTGAACCTATACTCTCAACTGTATTAAGATAAGCTGATAGCTTTAGTTACAGTTATGGAAATTCATTATTACTCATCAATCATTATACTTTTTATATTTCCAGAGAATTTTGCTACTACTCTCTTGAATAAAATCCGAGTACTCTACCCAAGTGTTGATCATAGTATTGTTCATTTCACTAACTCCATTCCAAGATCTTCTGTGGACTTGCCTCAAATTTCTAACATGGAGGAACTCATCACAACTTCTGAGGGTACTTCCATTAAAAAAGGTAAGTTATATAGCTAAATTCTCTGTTAAAGAGTAAAAGGAAAGCTGCTTTACTCTAGAAAATAATTTTCACTTTCTATCTATCTTGCTCGTTAAGTGATCCAAGTAAAAAAAAGTGCTTCTTTATATACACTGGAATAATTTTCTCTCACTTTCTCTCGTGTCTAGGCTCATGTCATAGATGGCTCTGGTTGACACTTTGCAGCAGTCCCATGGACCATCTAAGTTTAGCTTAATTGTACCTGTTTCACGCAATTTAACGAAAGGATGCTGTATGTTACATAATTATTTACACTCCTAAGTTTGTGTGAGTACCATGCCATTGAAATACGATGAAGGAGACTTAATTGGACCGTTTTTACCTGAGTTGACTGTGGCGACATCTTTTTTTGCAAAACTCGTAGCCTTAAATTTGCTCGAAAGAACACCAGATGACAGACCCCTGTCCCAAGAGCTCCTGTCTAACCGTAAGAAGCGGAAACGATTCCACAAGCTTGGCAGCAAACGAGGTCAGTGGATGATCCCAGTTATCATTTCATTAAGAACAAACAGTCATGCTCCAAAAACCGAGCCCCGTCAATGTATCCTTGTTGAGATAGAGTGCTCAACAAATGTCAATATGCCATCTCTTATTCCTTTCAATCAAGCTCCGATATGTTTGGCTAGTAGTGATTATCCCCTGCTATTAAGGTCAGTGAGTTTTAATCCGAAAAATAGAATGCCGAAATTTTCTCGTTGTAAACTACCTGTCATTATGTAACAAAATGGAAGAATTTGAAGTTATCGTCCGTTAAAACAGTATCCCAGGTATCACAGTTACAGAAACGTTGAATATGGATAGGTCTTCAGGTCACATGGCTGGCTACGAAATTTTCCTGAGCACACGTGCTAATCGAGGTGAACATAGACTAGGTGGAGGTGTTGCCTTGTACATATGGAAAAACATCCCCTGCAAATTATTACCAGAATTATTAGATACAGTTCATGAAGTAATCTGGGCTATTTGCGAACCAAAATCTCTTCCCTGTCATTTTTCTTGTACTATGGTCGCTTCCGTATATTACTTGGAAAGTGCCAGAAACTGGGGTGAATCGGTTTTCCACCTCCAAACGACTATTGATCACCTGAGAAGTATATACAGTAGCTCAGCTTTTATTATAGGAGGAGACTTTAACCAGAACAAGAAGAGTTGGGTATCATCTTGTTTATCTTTAAAACAAGTAGTGCACATACCCACCCACTCTTTGGAGAGCATTTTTGACCTTATACTCACAAACTCTGACGATTTTTACTCCCTCCGTTTTCTCTTTGTCCTGTTGGCATGTGAGACCACAACGCAATTCTATGGAAAGCAAGAGAGTCCTTACCAAGCCCAAACTATCCCGTGTCACTGTGCGTCCTTGTGCGGATTCGGCCATCTGTGAATACGGTCGATGGATTGGCATGTATGACTTCCCCGAAGTGCAAAGTAAGGAGGCCTTAGATAGTAAGGTATCCGATTTCAACGCCACTTGTTGTTTCATCAGTGCTGAAAAAAAAGAAAGAGGAAAAAAACAAAGAAGAAACAACAGCAAAATCTTTTGCTGTTGTTAAAAGGAAAAAGGTTGTAAAAATGAAGAAACCTTTTTAAGTGAACTGCACGAGAGGAAAAAAGTTCACCTTAAAAAAGTTCACTGCACCTCTCGTGCAGTTCACTTAAAAAGGTTAGATTTTGCTGTTGTTTCTTCTTTGTTTCTTTTTTCCTCTTTCTTTTTTTTGAGCACTGAGGACGACTTGGCGGAGGTCCTTGTCGAAACATGTGCTTGTTTATCATATTTTGCTACTGGCTGATAAAATCCTCATTTTTCACCTATTTGTTTTTTCTCTTTTCATTTATTATTTCCTTTCTTTGTTTTCATACGAGGTATCTTTATTTTACGAATGAGTGATCGAATCTTAGTGAAACTTGATATATACAAAGATCTTATGTCTCAGATGCTCCATTTTCAGTTTGAATTGGATCTGGGGACATAGGGGGTTGGAGGGGGGAAATAGAAATCTTGGAAAACGCTTAGACTGGAGAGATCGGGATGAAACTTGATGAGAGGAATAATCACAAGTTGTAGATACCTGACTGACATAGTTGGAAGGCATCTGCGCTCTTTGGGGGAGTTGGGGAGGGGGAGTTAATTCGGAAAATTGAGATATTTTTAACTTAAAAGCGGGTGACCAGATCATAATGAAATTTGATATCTAGAAGGAACTCTTGTCTCAGAGCTCTTATTTTAAATCCCAACCAGATTTGATGACATTGGGGGGGAGTTAGAGGGGGAAACCGCAAATTTTGGAAAACGTTTAAAGTGGAGAGATCGGGATAAAACTTGGTGGGTAGAATTAGCAAATGTCGTAGATATGTGTTTGATGTAACCGGACTGGATCCGCTCTCTTTGGCGGAGTTAAGGATGGGGGTCCAGTGCTTTGCTGAGTTTGGTGCTTCTGAATGTGCTAGGATAATGAAAATAGGTAGGCGTATCAGGGACCTGCACATATTGACTTGATAAAGTTGTTTTCCCTGATTTGACCATCTGGGTGGCTGAAAGGAGAAGAAAAATTAGAAAAAGTGAGGTATTTTTAACTTACGAGCGGGTGATCGGATCTTAATGAATTTTGATATTCAGAAGGACTGTCACAAAAATTCCTTGTTTCTTTCACTGTTTTTTTTTTAGCTGTGTAATTATTGAGTATTCAAATTTTTCTTACTCCGTTAAGTACTGTTAATTTACCCTAATTCAAGACCTTCTAAATAAATGGATTTCCATGAATTTTATTGAAAGTTTCAGTCTTTCTTTTGCTTTATAAAAGCAGATTGTTAAACGATTTGTGAAAAACCTATATATACATCTGATTTAATGTATATACTTATATAGAATATAAATATAACGTCTGTATATTTTTATTTTTAGCATAACTAAAAGAAAAAGCAGTTGCATTTGTTTAGTAATCTTTATTGTTGAATGTTTTCTATGTCAGTTTAATTTAAATTTTATTTTAGAAGTTGATGATGCTTTACAAGGTGACAGTGAGAAACCCTTTCACATCCCAAACCGCTGTTTGTCTCCGAAACGTGAAGATATTCTATGCCCCACTATACCCAGCAATTCAAGATCATGTAAATTTGAATATGACCACCTGGAATTAGAATCCACATGTTCTGACAATAAAGGTGCATCTCAAATATTTTGTCTTTGTAGATTTCATGGTATTGGATATTTTATGTAAAAAAAAAATTGACAAAGGGACTTAATGTTAAGATGCAACTTGTTTTATCTTATTCTAATGTGCAGGTTTTTACCAAACTGTTTTTTGTAGTCTTACAAGAACGTTTCAAAATTCTTTCTTGAAAGTAGTTTGGCGGATATTGTTTTTCTGAAAACACGATAATAAGTCATAAATCTATAGATCTCTGTATATTTTTTTACAATTCACATTTAAAGTGTATATATATATATATATATATATATATATATATATATATATATATATATATATATATATATATATATATATATATATATATATATAAATAAGTTGTTTGTTTGTGTGTCTGTCTGTCTGTCCGCATATGACGTCTGAATTATTTCATCATATACCAATTCAAAAACGAATGTATTCAAGCCGAAGTAGCTGAGTGGGTAAAGCGTTATGTTCCAGGTTCTAGGTCCGAGAGGTTCCAGGCTCGAACCTTGGCTTTAGCATTAATACAAAAGAAGAAAAAAACTAAAAAAAAGGTAAAAACTACAAAAAAAAACTAAAAAGAAAATACTAAAAAAAACTAAAAAACTAAAAAAAAACTAAAAAAGGTAAAAAACTAAAAAACAAAAAAACTGAAATAAAGGTAAAAGCTACAATAAAAACTAAAAAGAAAAAAAAACTAAAAACTAATAAAGAAAGTAAAAAAAACTAAAAACTGAAAAAGAAAAAAAAACTAAAAAAAGGAAAAAAACTGAAAAGTAAAGGATAAAAATATATAAATGACGATGGGGACACAGGGAATGTTTGATTAGCAATCACCATCAAAAAAGCTCAAGGGCTATCATTAGAATAATGAGGTATAGATCTGAATACGGATTGTTTTTCCCATGGACAATTATATGTTGCATGTTCAAGAGTCAGTAAACCTGATAATCTATTTATGTGTACAGACAATGGGACAGCGAAGAATGTTGTATATTCGCAAGTTTTACGTAGTATATATATATATATATATATATATATATATATATATATATATATATATATATATATATATATATATATATATATATTCACAGGTGGGACACAGGGACCAACTAGGTCCCTGTGTCCCCCCCCCCCCACCAACTAGGTGTTGGGGTGGCGCGAGGTGCCACCCCAACAGCTAGTAAATCTATATAAATTAAAATGTAAATCAGATATAATAGATACAACTTACATATAAATAATATGCAAATAAATTTAATAATATGTAAGTGTTGCAATAGATGAAAATAATATGTAAATCAGATATATTAATATGTAAATAAAGAGCCACATGTAGAAACTTCAGAAAAGAGTTGAGGGATCTATTTTAGTTTTTTTTTTTGCTGCAGAACGATTTATTTGAAATATATATCTAGAAGAACATAACGCGGCTGCTGCGTGAACACCTCGTATGATAGAAAAATCAAATTGTTCAGGTGACGATAATAACTGATTTGTGGGTCCGATTTTTTAGATAAAAATTACCAAAAAATAGCACTTGGCTCAGAAAAAAATGCTTTATATGTAGATATTAATTATATCTACCATAACCGTTTGAAATTGTGTAAACAGCTGATACAAGGTGTGTGGGGAGGAATTTCCTTTATACAAAAGTCTGATAACCAACTTTCTTCAAAATGAAAAATATACGCCGTGTGCGCAAGTTCAACGCAGAAAAGATAAACTGTTTCGTGGTGTTATACACTGTTTTCGTCCGGTATAATAACATTGTAGGCTATTGGCTACAGATTTAAGGTAGGTTATTTTATTTAAAACAAAATCATTCTAGGTGTGCTAAGAAAACGAAAATCGAATATAATCAAGAGGCATCACTTAACTTTAATACCATTATAGATGGCATTTCTTATTGAAAACCGATTCTACTAGAGGACTTTCTCCAGAAAAATTTTCGTTTAGATCCATTTGCTATCCCTTTTCAATATTTGAGTTCAAATCAGTGTATAAAACGGACTGTCTATTCAATCAGCCTTTAGTTGCTGTGATGCATTAAAAGCTTCGTTGGTTTGCTCTGGCAGTTAAAGTTTAAGACAGAATTCTGTAAGTGAAGCAGTGTGTAATCTGATATCTTGAAGAAGTAGCACAAGCAAGACAATGACCAAAGACTTTGCTGTATCCTCACTCTTGCTTCCTTCTTCCCTGATGCCTACCAATTTCTGTCTGGCTTTGTCGCGTGATAATCCAACTGTAGGCAGTTACGGTACAGTCATCAGAATGTTTCTGAACTAGAAATGATTTCAGTGTTAGAGGTTTGAACCCAATCCGCCACTCTGTTGGAGTACTCTGCAGTAACCTAACCTGATATTTGGTTAGAGTATCGTCACCTTTTTAAGTTCTTGCTTGATTGTTTCCCTTTCCTCACTGACCAGAACAAAAAATGTGTAAAAAAATACCCCTTTAAACAGCCGTCCTGGCCGAGTTGGTTGGTGCGCTGGATTCGGGATCCTTTGTCATAGAGGACGCGGGTTCGAATCCTGGTGCACCCAATTCTTCAGTTGGGACGGGGGTCAGTGGCGTGACTCTGTAAGCTTAGCCAGAGTCGACCCAGCTCTAAATGGGTACCTGGAGAAATCTGGGGAAGGTATACAGGAAGGGTGTGCGCAAGCACAGGATGGCTGGCCCCCAACCCCCATTGCACTTCCTGGCTGAAGGGCCAAGAAACGGAGATCAGCACCACCGGTAGGGACTGTAAAGTCTAATGCCGTATCCTTTACCTTTACCTTCAAACAACACATAATTTGTATTTTCTGAGACCCTCTCATTGGTAAATGTAGCATGTTAATATCAAGGGTCTGAGATCTTTTCCTAATGAAGTTGTCAGAGGGCCTCAGTATGTTTAGAAGGGTAGCACAATATTCGCAAGCTGGCTCTTGTAAAACAGAAGAATCCTAGTAACCTTCACTGATCACTGGGTAGTATAACCTTCACTGATCATCAACCAGTGGGTCATTAAATGACTGTAGTGTGCATGGCTGTAATCAAAAGTGCTCTTTCATCAAACAATATGGTACATAGATTGAATTACCTGGTGCTACTGCACTCTGATGTAAAATGATGTGACTACAGTCAGGTGTTATCTGCTAATTCAAAAGCTTCACATAAGAGGTGCAGCCCATCAAAAGCATAGCAGTAAATATTGCAGAATCTGAAGTTCACTGCAACGTCTGAGGAATTAATAGAAGGGCTATATGTTAGTGAGCCCGTTGTTTGATAGAATCAGTAAGTGACTGTGATCTCACTGACTTCAGAAAACGCAGAATCATAACCGTACTTTGACAAAAAAGAGTTCGTTTTATTTGTATTGGACAATCCTCATCGATTGAGTTGTTTTCTTCTCGCTTGTCCAGTACAAGAGCTTATGATAATAAGCTCTGCATCTCAGTACGAGAGCCTATTATATACCCTAACTATTCGGACGAACAACTGGTAGTAACAATGTCAATCTAACCTTCAAATTATTGTTTATGTACATAATTTGACATAAGAAGATTGAAAATTTCACGGCAGATCTTAAATATTATATACCCTAACTATTCGGACGAACAACTGGTAGTAACAATGTCAATCTAGCCTTCAAATTATTGTTTATGTGCATAATTTGACATAAGAAGATTGAAAATTTCACGGCAGATCTTAAATATTATATACCCTAACTATTCGGACGAACAACTGGTAGTAACAATGTCAATCTAGCCTTCAAATTATTGTTTATGTGCATAATTTGACATAAGAAGATTGAAAATTTCACGGCAGATCTTAAATATTATATACCGTAACTATTTGGACGAACAACTGGTAGTAACAATGTCAATCTAGCCTTCAAATTATTGTTTATGTGCATAATTTGACATAAAAAGATTGAAAATTTCACGGCAGATCTTAAATATTATATACCCTAACTATTTGGACGAACAACTGGCAGTAACAATGTCAATCTAGCCTTCAAATTACTGTTTATGTGCATAATTTGACATAAGAAGATTGAAAATTTCACGGCAGATCTTAAATATTGGTTTGAAAGCTTTATTGATTCAGGTGTTGGAAGTAACTTGAATCATATGCTAATTTTGATCTCTTGCAATTTCCTTAGTTCCTCGAGTTGCTCAAGAGGTACAAAGGGCATCAGGGAATAGCCTCCAATATTCCCTCAAGTAAGTTGCTGCGTAGATGGCCTTGGACGAGATTCGTCCGGAGAGCTCTTCTGTCATGCTTGTACGTTCTACAGAGCGTGTTCTCTGGTCTTCTTTGGTGATAGATCCCCTCCAGTTTCCAGTAGAGGAACATTTAGGATGTCTCTTAGCTGGTATACGGAGGATATGTTCAAAGCATCACCGTCTTAGTTGCCTCGAAATGGAGGCAGTGTCTGGTTGGTAATTGTGAGCACATTCCTCGTCTTTGCTGACATGGTCTCTCTAGCTGATTCTTTAGGTCTGGCGAAGACAGTGATTTTCAAAGGCAGTAAGACTTTCCTCCTGTTCTGCTGTTCCTTCCCTTTAAAACATTCCATGCAGCAGCTCACAAGAGACAAAACATTACTCGTGAACAGTCCAAGGCTTCCTGTTCTGTGAGCATACTTAAATTATGCACTTCATTCTTACATCCTGCTGTTAAAAACATTTGAAGATTAATACCTTCAAATGTTTTGAAGGTATCAAATGTTTTTATTACCTTCAAATGTTTTTAACAGCAGGATGTAAGAATGAAGAATTATTCTTCGGAATTCTAAGAATGAAAAGTAAAATTGAAATTGAAAAAATGAAATTGAAAAGTAAAATTACTCGGAATTGTAAGAATGAAAAATTCTAAATATTATTATATTAATATATAATTTTGATAATAATATATAATTTTTATAATATTATTAAAAACTAATATTAATAAAAAACATTGTTAAAAACATTTGACATTTTTTGAGAAACTGATTTGTGGGGGGCTCTGATACCATTTTGTTTAAATTTATTTAAATTTATATTATTTAAATTTATTTTGTAAGAACATTTTTCAAACTGACACAGTAATCCGACATCATATGAGCATTCCATCTTTCTTTATATTTTGTTTAATTGTTGATTTTGTTGATTTTCTTTAATGCAGTTTACTGCAACTTTCACTTTTCAAACTCAAAAAGTAAACTACCGTCATATAAGTATCCGATCTTCCTTGGTAGCGATCCCACATAGTCTTGGTGAAATTGCCAGAATTCACTAATGGTACCTAAATTTCTTAAAACTAGATTTAATGGCTATTTAAAAGGTGAACTGACCTGTTCTTGAGAATAAACCTGATTACTATTTGTACGTTAATTTTAAATTTTGTTACCGACATGCAGGTTGAAACCCTACATAGCGATCGCCCATGTAATTAAATCAATTCCTTCTCTGTTCTTACATGGCAAACAAGCTACGTCACATCACCCCAAATTAAGAATGTCTCATTCTGTGGACTAATTAAAAAACTTTTTCCACGAAATTAGTTTTTCAAAGAAATACAAAGAACTTCATTAAACCAAAAATGAGCAGAAACACATTGAATAATCTACCAAGTGTAAAACTACCTCAAATCAACATCAATAAATAAACGAACAGAAATTACAGTAAATGACCAATTCAAACTCAAAACAAGCAGAAATTAGCATGAGTGGGGCTGACTACCCTTATGCTTTCTCTAGATCAGAACAGAATTTATACTTAACTGAATATAAGTACAAATAAATATGTATCGTCAGTTTAATATATATAATTGTGGGGATATTTATTCCTTAAGTCTTAATAATTTTGATTTATTAAAGTTAAAAATGTGAAAACATTAATAATATATTTTTTTTTTCAGTAAAGTATAAATTACGTTCAAGCCTTAAGATGATATGGAGGTTGTCAGCTCTACTCATGTTAATTTCTGCTTGTTTTGAGTTTGACTTTTAATATATATTGACTATATATTAATATATATTTGACTTTTAATATGTTTTGAGTTTGACAGTTTAATATATATAATTATGGTGATATTTATTCCTCAAGTCTTAATAATTTTGTTTATTAAAGTTAAAAATGTGAAAACATTTATAATGTATTTCTTTTTTCAGTAAAGTATAAATTGCGTTCTATCCTTGAGAAGGTATGGAGGTTGTCAGCTATACTCATGTTAATTTCTGCTTGTTTTGAGTTTGACTTGGTTATTTATTGTGACTTTTGCTTCTCCTAAAAAGGACACTAGAACTTTTAATTTCCAATTAAATTAGCTCCTTTAAAGGTTTCAATGATATTAGTAGCTATGACAGAGCATCAGTGCCAATGATATTCCTTGTATGCCCTTTTGGACATCTGCCTGCGTAGGGTTTTTTCTTTTAATTGAAAATTCTCCCTAAACGCTTCCTGAAAATTTTTCCTTAATAACCTTAGTATTTACAGTAACCTTAGAAAAAGAATTAATAACCTTAGTATTTACAGTAACCTAAGAAATAGGCTAGTAATGAAAGTATACACACATTGTCTTTTGGTTAGTTCAAAATCCGCCACAACTTGCACTGAAATGTATAACTCAATAATCTGAGCCGTTCTTGAAATATTGCTTTGTCACCCTTTTGACAATCTACATGCTCATAGTTCGTTTTGGTTTAGTTCAACACCAACCTAAGTACTTCTTGAAAGCTTCACCTTAATACTATTAGCTTGAATAGTAGCAATAGTTGTAGTAGCAGTAGATTTAATAGTAGTAGCCTTAGCTTTAGTAGTAGTAGTAGTAATAATAGCAGCAGCAGCGGTAGTAGAAGTACGAGTAGAAGCAGTAGTAGTAGGATGCAAATGTTGTCTTTTTGTTAGTTCAACATCCCCCATAAAAAACCCAGTAAGTTTCAACTTAAGACACAAAATTATTCTTAAGATATTGCCGAAATTTGACAACCTGCGATATTTTGATATCGATACTTTGACGATATCAAAATATCAAAACGATATTTTGACAACCTGCATGCAGACAGAGTGTTTTGACAATATTAGTGGTAGTAATAGTAGATGTGGTAGTAGAAGTGATCATGGTAGTTATAGTAGTAGCGTGCAAACATTGCCTGTTTTGTCCCCTTTATATAGCTTTTCCCCTTTATGTGTCCTTTATTTGATCCAAGGTATTCGAGAGAAAAAGAACGTGGGATTAGGATGGCTGACTCCCCTATGATCACTTTTGACTCTTAAGAATAGGACTAGAAGTTGATTACTTATCGAATGAGCCTCCTTCAAAGTTTTTTCACCCCTCGATCAAAACCTAAAATATGTCCGGGGATTGTTGAGCCTTTTCTCAACTCGGAGGCTTATAAATCTGGCCGTTGGAATATTTGAAACAAATTTCTGTTTTAAAATTTTAATAAGATGCATTTTAGAAAAAAAGGGTGTGATGGTGAAGGGGCTGGTAGCCATCTGATCACTTTTGAGTCTTAAAATGGGCACTAGAATTTCCTAGAATGAGCCCTCTCTTGGTCTCACCTTCCTTACTGGCAATTGTCCATAATCTTTGTGTCTTGGGGAAATCTTTCTCCTTGCTCACCACTATTGGCAACTAAAGTCTCTGGGAAATAGTTCAAATGGCTGTATAAACAATGAACTTGAATACTCATGTTACAACCGTGATCTCTGAAACTTATAAGCTTCTGGTTTACCAGGGTGAAATAGTGTTCAGCTTTGTGGTTACCCAAAAAATGTTTGACTTCAACAAATGATTTGCATCCTTTTCGTTCTTCCTCATAAATTAAAAGATTCTAATATTTGTTTGTCTGAGAGGACGCGGGTTTGAATCCCAGTGTACCCAATTCTTCAGTTTGGGACGGGGGTCAGTGGCCTGACTCTGTAAGCTTAGCCAGAGTCGACCCAGCTCTAAATGGGTACCTGGAGAAATCTAGGGAAGGTAAACAGGAATGGTATGCGAAAGCACAGGATGGCTGGCCCCCAGCCCCCCATTGCACTTCCTGGCTGAAGGGCCAAGAAACGGAGATCATCACCGCTGGTAGGGACTGTAAAGTCTAATGCCATATCCTTTATTTATTTTTTCCTTTATTTTTTACATCATTTCAAGTTTCATTTTCGCTCTTTACTTACATCAGAATGGTTAATTTTAAAAAC